>NW_005849268.1:0-262 GCF_000455745.1 Alligator sinensis
ATTGCAAGCCAGCAGGATTCAGGGGCTCTGAAGGGATTTGGGTGCTCAGAGCCTGGAAAATTACCCGCCTCGTGTCAGCAGGGGGGAGGCAGCTCACTTTTCCCCCCCGGAGGGAATCTCCCACCCCAGGGAGGTAATGGAGAGGGAACCCAGAGGATTTCCCTGACACCTGCTAGGGCTTTGGCTCCCGTCTGCCTTTATCCGGGGCTGATTCGCCTTTGCAGCCCGCTGGACCCTGCTGCAGACTTCATGCAGAACTGCA
>NW_005849269.1:0-262 GCF_000455745.1 Alligator sinensis
TAGAGCCCTTCTGTATTAGACTATATTCTGTATTAGGCTATTGCCACAATCAACGTGTTAATCATGGCATAAATGGAAAGGCTGTTACATGTCCACCAATTTAAGGGGCCATAAAATGGCAAACAAGCCATAAAAATGTTCCACATACACTGCAGAAGATTTTTATGACTGGTTGTATGGTGCCTTAAATTTAACCTGTAACTGGGCCCAACAATCCACTGATAGTTGGTCCTGTGCGGGCTGGGAGCGGTCCGAGGCCCTC
>NW_005849270.1:0-262 GCF_000455745.1 Alligator sinensis
CCCCTTCCCCTTCCCCTTCCCCTTCCCCTCATGCTCGGCTTGGGCCCGCCCCCTTCTCAAACCCAGCACCGCCTTTCCCACCGGCGCCCACCCACCCAGCCTGTGGTCAGCCCTTGCTGCTGCCCCATGCCCCGCCCCCTTCTCCTCAGCCTGTTTGGTCTCACCCTCTTCACCAAGGCTCTGCCCCCTTCACGCAGGCCCCTCCCACTTCTCACGCTCTGCTTGGCCCCGCCCCCTCGGCGCTTCCCGGCTTTCCCTCTCC
>NW_005849271.1:0-262 GCF_000455745.1 Alligator sinensis
CCCCCCGTGTGCATCTTGAGCCCAAATTTTGAGCTCAAGGGGCAAGAATCTCTACATTCAAGGTAGAGAGCTCTAGCACACCCAGTTGGGTTTCCAGTTTTCCTCCTGGGAACACACGTTGTTCGAAGGAATGCAATCCATAGCACTGCCTCAACAAGGTCCTTTCTGAGCAACTCCATATCGAGAAACACCAAGTTGAATTTCCACAGGATGCACAGTGTTCTCCAAATCAGGCCAATTTTAGGTGTCTAAATATGGACTT
>NW_005849272.1:0-262 GCF_000455745.1 Alligator sinensis
GGGTGTTGTTTCACAATATGGCTGTTCCTACTTGAGGTAGGCTAATCTGACTGGAGTAATTTGAACGTATTAAATTGAGTTGACCGTTGCAGTGAATGCATGACCAAAGACATGAAATATCTTATGGTTGTTAAATGTGTATGTAAAATGAGTTTAGTGATTGCAACCCAAGTGGGCACAGAGTAATAACTGGCACTAATCAGCCCTCTCAATGAGAGCCTCATCAGAAGGAGAAAAGATTGAATGGTTTGAAAGCTGAAAC
>NW_005849273.1:0-262 GCF_000455745.1 Alligator sinensis
GCAGCAAAAGCCACTCACCTAGGCGGACGGATGGGGGGTCCAAGTCGGGGGCCAGTACCACAACCCAGCCAACCCTTTGCCCGGTACTAGGCCACGGTCCAGTGGTTGAGAACCTCTGCCCTAGGGCACATACAGACCAGAAGGGCCCATCTAGTAAAGGATTGGATTTGTGCTAGCAGGGTCCAGGGAGGGGAGCCACTGGCAAAAGTAGGACTAAGGCCTACTCTAATACTCTTGGGCAGCTTCCCTTTGAAAAATCAAC
>NW_005849274.1:0-262 GCF_000455745.1 Alligator sinensis
CCAACCCTAATTTTCTATGATTCTATATTTCTGAGGTACATTTAGTAGCTCTAAGAAGATTTTTCCTACTTTGATACTATTAGAGCTGTCATTCCCTCAATCCCTCAATATGAGGATGAGAGTCTTCCAATAAGTAGGGAAGCCATTGTCAAGTCCATAGGTGACTGAGGAGACCAATCAAATATCCACATGTTCAATTGCAGATGTGGAAAATAGTTCCAGAAGGAAGGAGTGATGGTGGTGTTGAGTCACAGCTCTTTCC
>NW_005849275.1:0-262 GCF_000455745.1 Alligator sinensis
GCAAGGAGGTAAGCATTGTAAGAAATAAATTAGTCGTTAAATGGGGTGTCTCTAAATGGCAACAAAGTTATCAAGGGGTGCCTTCAGTCTAAAAAGGTTGGGAACCAGTCGTCTGCAGGTATAAGCACGTGTGCATGTTTGCAGCATTATTGCACGTGTATTTTGGGAAGAACTGATAAATGGTAAAACCTGTTCACGTACTCAGAACTCCCTGGGTGAAACCCTCGCCCTGTGCAACTCCAGGGAAACTTGTGGTTCTGCA
>NW_005849276.1:0-262 GCF_000455745.1 Alligator sinensis
CCTGCTCAGGGTCTTTCTGATGTCCTAGGAGACAAGGAGAGATAATATGAGTTGCCCATGTCACACACTGGGGATCTCAGGGGGGCATTTGGAAACAAGCATACAAAGAAGCATTATGTCACCTCCAGGGTTAATACTTGGCTGAGTTGCTGAGGCTTTTCATCTCTGGCATGTGTCTGTCTGTAATTTTTCAGAGATGAAGATCAACTCTTATGTCTGTGATGCATGTACTGCAGGGGTGGGCAAAATATGACCCACAGGC
>NW_005849277.1:0-261 GCF_000455745.1 Alligator sinensis
CCACCAAATTGAGCCAAATCTCCTCTGAATCAAATCACCGCCCGAAGCTTTGCACAGCCCTACTCCCCACTACAAGCAATTGAGATCTGAGGAGGTTAGCATCCATCTAGACAGGAATTAGCGGCTGTCTAGGAGAAGAAGTAGAAAAGGGGATTCCTCTTCCCATGTTTCCTTTTAAAGTGCTTGCTCTGATTTCTTGTGACATCCTCCTAGAGGGTCTCTTTATCTGTCATTACAGACCATTACACTCCTTCAGAGATC
>NW_005849278.1:0-261 GCF_000455745.1 Alligator sinensis
AGGTTTGAAGTCCAATTTTTAACTCTTAAAAATAATTCAACCTTGACTTATACAGCATAACACCATCCCCTGC
Organism: Alligator sinensis; assembly: GCF_000455745.1. Lineage (NCBI taxonomy): Eukaryota > Metazoa > Chordata > Crocodylia > Alligatoridae > Alligator > Alligator sinensis. Next base: position 74 of record NW_005849278.1, read on the forward strand.
GAGTGACACTGGTACAGCCCATGCAGCACCACTCACAGGGGATATGGCCACACCAGCTGAGCACTAAGTTCAGTGCTGCTCGCAGGGGATGGACTTGATGCTTGGCTAGCATAGCTCTGTCCCCTGTGAGTGGTGCTGCTTGAGTTGCATCAGTGTCGCTTGCAGGGGATGGGGCTGCACCAGCCAAG
>NW_005849279.1:0-261 GCF_000455745.1 Alligator sinensis
AAAAAGGGGCTCCATTGCACCCCCAGCTCTGGTCATTCAAAGCAGCCGGCAGCTCCATGCTTGCTGCTCCCTTCCTCTCCTCCTCTCCCTCCCCTCCCTCCGCTACTGATAGCCCAGGGACAGGGCTGACCTGCTACGCACCAGCTCTCTGCTTTAGAGCGCCTTAATCTAATACCCCATTTGACCAGAGCTAATTTTTTGCATGATTGGCCATTTTAAGTGCTCTGCAGCCATGCACGTGCATTAAGTCATGGCTGTAGA
>NW_005849280.1:0-261 GCF_000455745.1 Alligator sinensis
ACAGGCACTGGGCATGCCTTAAGAAGGGAGAAGGTTGTGGAAGGAGCCGAGTCAACAAACAGGGGAGCACCTGACCAGAAAGGGTGGGCAGAGAAGCCCAGGACCAGAGCTGGAGCAGAGTCTCACCTTGGCTACTGACATGGAAGATGCTCCTGAGCAAGCAGCAGACAGAGCGAGACTCTGCAGTCCCCAGAGTTAAGAGAAGGCAGCCTAAGAGCTGAGGGAGTGATTGGTGGTTTAGGGACTGAGACAAGGGGCAGT
>NW_005849281.1:0-261 GCF_000455745.1 Alligator sinensis
GAGAGCAGGAAGCCAGGAGTCATGGGAGCTGAGGACAAGGAGGATTTTTAAGAGCCACTCTCATGGGTTAACACTGTGCCGTTGCAGGTTGCTTTTGCCCAAGTCCATGACTCATTTCTGGGGAAGGGAAATCAGTGAGGTCCATCTTTATATGCACACGGGCTCACCAGCTAGGGAGGAACCAAGCAGAAGCCACAAGAACAAGGATACAGAAGACAACATTTTCTCCTGGATTTTCCCCCCTTTTTGGCTAGCTGACTC
>NW_005849282.1:0-261 GCF_000455745.1 Alligator sinensis
GATAATCAGGAGAGTAGGATTATTATATAGAATGACTTTGATAAACAGGATAAGTCGTCTGAAATGAATCAAATGAAATTCATTAGGTTCAAGTGCAAAGTCCTGGAAAACTTGCATGCACAAATACAATAATTTGCCAGGTTGTATTTGATGCATTACAGAAAGGGAGCTGGGTATCGTAGCAGACCATAGGAATAAAGGCTTATGAATAAAGGCTAAAAGAGCTCAAATGATTTAGTCTGCAGAAGAGAAGACCGAAGG
>NW_005849283.1:0-261 GCF_000455745.1 Alligator sinensis
GTGTGCATATAGGCGCGCGCACACGCACTCTTAACAACCTGCAAGGTGCAAATCTGCCCCGCTTTCTGTTTCCTGTAGGCCAAAAACAAGCACAAGCCGCGAGCTGACCCTTCCCGAGGTGCCCTGAGTTGAGTGTCCCTGCACTCGGGCCAGGCCCGTCCTGTGCGACGCGGGGGCGGTGTAGGGCTGCAGGGGCAGGGGGCTGCACTGCGATGCAGTCTCGATCAGGGCTTAATGTGCTTACTTGCAGACCACAAGAGC
>NW_005849284.1:0-261 GCF_000455745.1 Alligator sinensis
TATCCTGACATTCCCAATCTCCATTTGATTTCACAAGTAGTAGAATTTTAATGATTTCTATTGCTGCTGACTCTCTGTCATTTCTTTTGACCTATTAATAACCTCCGCTTTTCATCACTGGTTCTTTCCATATTCATTTACAATAATTATTTTTATGCAGACAATCTCTAAGCAACATATAGTATAATTATGTATAATGCTTCTTTGTAAAAACACTATTAAGGAGGCACACTGTACATGAAGATATTCTGATATATTTCA
>NW_005849285.1:0-261 GCF_000455745.1 Alligator sinensis
ATTTTATTCTTTAGGCACTAACTACCATCTGAGAAATCTGTTTTAATTTCCTGTTCTACTCCCTATTCCACATCTGATCTGGTACAGTTTTTAGGGCCAGGTGTTAAGGCACATCTACATGCAAGTATTACCCTTACGGTTATTGTTCAAAAGTTCTGGCCAGGTTACAGCCTAATTCCCATTGAAATAAATGGAAGGTCTTCTCATGTGCTATGTGCTGTTAACATTTCCACTACATGCCTCTTTACATTCTTAGACCCC
>NW_005849286.1:0-261 GCF_000455745.1 Alligator sinensis
GACGACGACGAGAAGTAAAAGGAACTACCCCGGCTCTACAGGACGTCCGCCTGCGTTCACGATCGGTCCCTCGTTCCAACGAGATGGGAGAAGACAAGAAATTTCCTCCTAGAGGAATACAGGCGGTACTTGGGGTAATCTTCATCTGCCATGTCACAAGTGTTTCAGCCCAAGACTCGAATACTGTGCTAACTATGCTAGCTACATGGGCTGAGGCAACCAACACCGAAGATGGACTAACTGCGTGCATACGCTTACCTA
>NW_005849287.1:0-261 GCF_000455745.1 Alligator sinensis
CCCAAAGAATATATTTAGCTAGACCAAGTCAACAACGTGTCCAGGCACCCTCAGGAACCCCATCCCTGCACTGAGGAGGTCCCAGTCTGGGGGCAGGACCCTGCACACACTCACACCTCTAGAGAGCTCTTATTCACAGCAGTCACCACCATACATCCCATGGGTTGGCGTGTCCCAGACTCCTTCCTCCCTTTGCTCTGCACCTCCCAGCCATTCCCAGGTGCCATGGCTCCTCCCTGCTCCGAGTGGGGAGAGGCTGAG
>NW_005849288.1:0-261 GCF_000455745.1 Alligator sinensis
ATGAGGGCACTGGAGTTTGTTGCATTAGAAAGAAGAGCGTTGGGTTGGATTTTCTCTCTGAGTCTTGGATTGAGGTCTTATTTTGGGGGAGCAGTAGTGGTTAAAGCAAAGGGGTTGGGGGCCAGCACTGCTGGTCCAGGTCTGTCTCTGCAGTGGTGCTGGGCTGGGGATTGTTGGGTTATTTGCAGGGGCAGAGGGGTGGTTGCTTTTGGAGGTTACAATATCGTGACCCCCCCAGCCCTCCCCAGAGCTCCCTGCCCC
>NW_005849289.1:0-261 GCF_000455745.1 Alligator sinensis
CTCAATAGATCATCGAGTCCGACCCCCAAACTGCGTGTACACAGTTGCGCCGGCAAAACTGTGATTTCACTGGTATTGCCTATTTCGTTCAGGAAGGGAAAAGGGTTTGCTAAACCTGTACAAAACATAGCTTTGCCATAATGGCTGAATCCACACTAAGAGCACTTTGCCAGTATAATGAATCACTGTTGATCTTCACTGATAAAACACCCCTAATATAGACACAGCCAAAGATTACTTGTTCTTTGAAGCAGCTGCAGC
>NW_005849290.1:0-261 GCF_000455745.1 Alligator sinensis
TTTACCTTGGGGACTGAGTTAGTGGGGATGTCCCTATGAAGCAAGGGGCAGATCCTTTGTGGGCTTGACGCATACAGCCTTTGGGCTGTATCCATCTTGGGGAGGTGGGTCATCAGGTCTGCATGGTTTCTCTGTGGCCAGAGGACTTGTATCAGGATCTGCCCCATAGGGCTTCTCACTGTTTCTCTGAGAGCTGTTGTGCTGTCATGGCCAGCACTCATGGAGTTTCTGCTCCTTACCTGCCATCCAATTTTTGCTTTT
>NW_005849291.1:0-261 GCF_000455745.1 Alligator sinensis
TGTGGCCACATCCCACAGCTATTCTGCCCAAGTTGAAGTATTCCAGGATCCCAGAATGCAGTGACCCCCCCTGACTCAGGAAGAGTGGGGACAGTGGGGTGCAGCAGGGTTGGACATGGCACCTCATCCCCCAGGGACATCAGGAAGAGTGAGTGCTACAGCCTCCGAATGTCCAGCAGCTGCAGTGCCTCTATCCAGCCCAGCTCTGCTTCCGCCAGCAGTGGCACAAGGGGCACGCACCACCTGAGCTCTGGAGAAAAA
>NW_005849292.1:0-261 GCF_000455745.1 Alligator sinensis
TCCCCCAGCGCACACCAGCTCACACTGCCACCCAGCCTAGAGTAACCAGCATGTACTCCTGAGCTCCACACACCATCAGTGCACACCCACACCACACACAGGCCTTTCAAAGGGGGATGATGATGATGATGTTCCCTGTGTGTGCTGTTATATATGCCCAACTCTTGGCTCAATGGCCCCGGCACCATTGGTGCAACATCCCAGGTGTGCATAGGCCAAGCGGGGTCACTCCACAAGCCCTCAGCAGAGATGAACGTTTGC
>NW_005849293.1:0-261 GCF_000455745.1 Alligator sinensis
CAATTGTAGTCCCTCTTTTAGAGGGTGGGACAGGATGGCACCTTAGACTAACTGGTTTAGAGGCAACAACCTACTTCACAAAACCCTCACCTAGGCAGGTTATTCCATCATTCTCCATTCTGGAGTTTCTTAATCCTTCCTTTGAACTATGTGATGCAGGCTACTTTTAAGCAGATGGACCATTGGTCTGGTCAATTATAGCGGTTTTTTGCTATCTTTGAAGCCAATGGCAAAACTTCCCCAGGCTTCATTGAGATCAGG
>NW_005849294.1:0-261 GCF_000455745.1 Alligator sinensis
GAGCAGCGCAGGAATGTTGACCGAAGTGACAGCGAGATAAAAGAAGGCAATTAGTTTCCAGGGTATACATGGCAGTTATGTATTGTTTCCTTGCTTATGTTTGGACAGTTTGTGAAGTTAATTAGAATTTAGAGAAGCTCGTGAGTGAGAGAGTGCAAGTAACAGATACTCCATCACTGTGAAGAAACAGAACTATACAGAGCGATCTGGTGAGATAAGATCTCTACAGTAGACAGAGCATCCTGTACAAAGAAAAAAAAA
>NW_005849295.1:0-261 GCF_000455745.1 Alligator sinensis
GTAGACCAGGATCTTAGTTTCTATCTGCAGACCTTGGTTGGCAAAGACGTAGTGAGGTAGCTTTTTGAAGGATATGCTGGCACAGTGAATCCTGTTTGATTTCTGCATCAAGACTGACTAACTGGGAGAGGTGGCTACCAAGGTATAGGAAATGGTCAACATTTTCCAAGGGTTGTCCACCAATGATAATTTGTGAGGGGAGAGGGGCAGCTTGTGCTGGGGCAGGTTGATGGTCTTCCCAATATTAAGGGAGAGTCCCAG
>NW_005849296.1:0-261 GCF_000455745.1 Alligator sinensis
CACAGTATCTGGACCATGGTCCCAGGCTGGCTGGCTGTAGCTGGTGGCTAGAAGAGTGCAAATTGCTGCACTGGAGTCAATGGAGCCCTGGCATGGCTCGTTGCATGCATGCATGCACCACTGGCAATGAATTGTGCTGGGAGTCCTTGGACCTTGGTGGAGCCACTTGCAGCCTTCCAGCTGCCTGGCACAGCCAGCCTGGGACCATGGTCTAGCTTGGAAATGGCCTGAAACTATGGCTTAATTACCCTGATTAAGCCC
>NW_005849297.1:0-261 GCF_000455745.1 Alligator sinensis
GAACAACACATTCGCAGTTCACAGAATTGAGAGGATCATCTGGCCTGTCCAACTTGGCGGGTGTCCAATCTATAGACTGTAGTCTAGGAAGAGGCACATCAGGTGGCCCTGGGCTCCGCCTGATGGTTGACACCTAGGTCAGTGGTGAGAGGTTGGAGGCCATTATCGACACAGGCTGTTTCTACACCTTTGTCCAAAGCAAGCTGGCTCCCTCCACTTACATCCGGAAGGCCACCCCCGTGAGGATGACTTGTATGCATG
>NW_005849298.1:0-261 GCF_000455745.1 Alligator sinensis
CCGCGCATGCGTACTTGCTTTGCCCATTGATAGGCAAACGCAATTGACCCAGTTCTCAGTGCGCATGCGTGCTTATGTCCTGTCATTACGTTTTCATCGCGGGCCTGGGAGCCCGCTTTGTACCGCGCATATCCGTAGGGTCCCCGCCCCCCGCAGAGATGGCTTAAGTCTGTGGCCTATCCTGCATATAGGCTGTGTTCCCCGCGTGGCTGCGGCTAGGAGGAGACGTCGGGGAGTCCATCCCTGCTCCTTTCCCCCAGT
>NW_005849299.1:0-261 GCF_000455745.1 Alligator sinensis
GTGTCCTGCTGGCAGTCATGGCCTATGACCGATATGCAGCCGTCTGCCAGCCCCTGCGCTACACAAGCATCATGAACCACCGCCTCTGCTGGCTGATGGCATCTGCCTCCTGGCTAAGTGGCATCACCAATTCCCTTGTGCAGACTAGCCTGTTGCTGCGCGTGCCCTTATGTGGACGGAACCGGGTTGACCACTTCTTTTGTGAGGTGCCAGCTCTTCTCGAACTGGCCTGTGCCGATACCTCCACCAATGAGATTGGGC
>NW_005849300.1:0-260 GCF_000455745.1 Alligator sinensis
GTTAGCCAAAATACAGTGTACAAGGGCTTCACAAAAGAGATGTATGGTTTTATATAGGTTGGTCCCCAGAGACCTGGAGAGCACCTTTTTAAGCACACTTCTAATCTATTTTAAAATGAGCCTGTGGAAGTCACAGAATCTTCTGGCTTTGAAGACTGTTTGACTTCTAAGACTTTTGCAGTCAAAGGTTGTTTGAAACCTGGGCCGAGCAAACGGAGATTTTATAGCACCCTGGATCAAGAAGAACTTGGACAGGAAGA
>NW_005849301.1:0-260 GCF_000455745.1 Alligator sinensis
ACCTCTCAGCATTAGCTAGTATACCACAGGCTGGCTACAGTCTGTGCTGGGCAGACAGGACAAAGGAAGACAGAATTGTGTTGGCTTAGGGCTTTTTGGAGCAAATCAACAGGTAGCTGTTAATGTCCCTCCATTCCTTCCTTGGAAAAGCTGGTTAAGAAGCGCTTGAACTAATGGAGAGAAGGGAGGGCTGCTCTGGCACCCCCCAGCTTCTAACTTCAGCCACTGAAGGCCTGTGCCTGCATTTTTTCAGTCCAGAG
>NW_005849302.1:0-260 GCF_000455745.1 Alligator sinensis
TAGGCTGGTAAGCACCTGACTTCTGGTCGGGCGAGGACTGCTCTTTGGGGACATGAGGTGTCTTGTCCTGAGGTCCTGGGGTTTCCCCCGGTCCTGCCTCCTCCCGATGCCTGTCTGTACAATGGGCCTTCGGCTGCCCCCGCCAGCAATCACCAGGTTCCTGCAATGACACCGTGGGCTGCATCTTGTCTGGGGAAATCTCCTCAACCTTCATACTCGCTGTGATCTGGGAATGAGATAAATATGTCACTGGGGAGCCA
>NW_005849303.1:0-260 GCF_000455745.1 Alligator sinensis
AATATTTGACCAGTCCATTGACCAAACTTAATTTGACTGGTCAGATACCTAACCCTAAACAGAAGTTTCTAGATCACAGGATCTTGTTCTCAAGGGGACTTCAATTACCAGGACACCTGCTGGAAAGGAAACGCATTAGTACCCAGGCAATTTAACACGGTCTTAGATGTGTTGGGGATAATATGTTGGTACAGGTGGTAAAGAAGTCAATTGATGTAGTGGGGCTCTTCTTGACTTGCTCACAAACAGGAAGGAAGCAG
>NW_005849304.1:0-260 GCF_000455745.1 Alligator sinensis
GTCTGTGTTGCAGGGAAGCAGGAGTCCAAGCCGGCGGGGATCACGCCAGGGTACGTGGCCATCGCTGTGGTCATGCCACTGGTGCTGGCTGCTGGGGCCCTGCTGCTGTGGGTTGTGCTCTCCAGGTCAGTCTGGGGCATGTCTTAGGTCTGCTCTGCCCATCCCTGACAACTGCTGGGGGTGCAGCAGTGACAGCAGCAGGTGGGTCATAGTCCTTGGTGCTCCCTGGGGGGCTGCTCCAAGGGCAGAGGTGTAGGGAC
>NW_005849305.1:0-260 GCF_000455745.1 Alligator sinensis
CATTCATTTGGATGTCATTTGAAATGTCACTTCATGTTAAATATTAAATGTTAAATATGTTATTCTTTAAAAATAAACATTTTTTTAACCTAAATAGACTACTAAGTTCTTTAAAAAAAACAAAACACTGGAATTACAAAATTAATGACCCAGGCAAAGAGTGGGTCCTTCCTTTAGTTTTCTATAATTCAATTATTCATAGACAAGTCTCCTAACGGGTTCTTAGACAGGCATCAGAAGGACACCAGCCCACCAACTAT
>NW_005849306.1:0-260 GCF_000455745.1 Alligator sinensis
GACAGATAGGAAAGGGGTCTTATGAAAAGAACAGAAATAATAAATACTTGGTGCGTACGTGCATTCCTCCTTAGATCTGGGGATCTCCCAACTCACACGACCTTTCTCCGTGGCGATATGGGAGTAAGATTATCCCCCACTGTGGACGTGGGAAAATCAAGTTTAGCTAGTCTCAGAAAGAGGTTAGGTTACAAGTACTTATTTAGTCTGGAGAAGAGAAAAGACTGAGGGGGAGATTGAATAGCAGCCTTCACCTCCCT
>NW_005849307.1:0-260 GCF_000455745.1 Alligator sinensis
TTTTCTGACCTGAGTGGCGACCACTGAGGGACCTGAAGCTGTACCTTAAATCTGTTAGCTTGCAAAGCAGGTCCTGGTCACAGACAGGCTAAAGTCTGGGTCTTCCTAACACTGAAAGGTCACCGCTTTGGGGTAACAAACTGTAAGTCACTTGGAGCAGATTTCTTGTTTTCGTTTCTCTAAATTGCCATGTATACTTATGCTTTCTACAGAAAGAAAGGAAAGGCTGAAAGAAAGCACTTGCATTTTTTGCTGTAGAT
>NW_005849308.1:0-260 GCF_000455745.1 Alligator sinensis
TGCCCCTCACTCCCAGCCCGCAGCCTCCTGCCCCCTCAGCACTGCCCACAGGTACTCAAGCTGTCCTTGTCCTGACCGGGCTTGTGCGCAGTGGCTCCAATTCATGTAGGTCGCAAATGAGTGTGTCTGGCCTCAGCACAGGCTGCAGGGAAGAGGAAGGGAGGCTTGTGGCAGCCCACACTCTGGGATGGGGCTGCAGCGCAGTGCCAGGTAGCATGGCCAGGGTTCCCCACCCCCTTTTTTCCTTTTCTCCCTCCCCC
>NW_005849309.1:0-260 GCF_000455745.1 Alligator sinensis
TTGGTTTCCAGGTGCTTCACATCATCAGAGGGTGTCAAACACCAAAGCCTTGGGGTGAGTCTGGCCCCTAAATGGACTGCTTCATTTACCAGGCTGCAGGCACAGAGATCTTGATAGATCAGTGGTTCTCAGGCTTCTTAAACTTGAGGCCCCTCCACAGCTTGGGGAATTGAGTGGTCCTACATCTGAAATTGTATTTACTTTTTGTAGCGCTGCCCTGCCTGAGGAGGGGTGAGGAGCAGCCGGCAGGGAAGAGCATC
>NW_005849310.1:0-260 GCF_000455745.1 Alligator sinensis
GCACCTTCACCTTGCTGGGCATTTTCCAGATCACAAGCACATCAAGATGCTCTATAATGACCCAGCCTGTCCTTCCTGTGTTCTTCCCAGCCTGGAAACAGACTAGGTCCGGTCCAGTCCAAGTCTGGTATTGCCCCCTGAGTGCCAATGCAACCAGCCTTAACGAGGGGTGAACAGCTGCACAGAGGCCTGCTCTGAACAGGGGGATGAGTCTTAAGGAGAGGCTATCAGCGGAGACCAGGCTATCCCCACTCAAATAA
>NW_005849311.1:0-260 GCF_000455745.1 Alligator sinensis
CCCTGCATTTGGAGGGGCTAAGCCCCATTAGCCATCCCCTTCTGCTGCTTATGCTCTTCTTGGTAAGAACATGCACACTGACAATTCTCTGTGGCAAATATATGGCAGCTTCTGGTGCAATGAGTGAAGTGCACCTAGTTCATTGCATGGGAAGCCTAGACTCCTAACATGGAGACCAAGTGTCAGTATAACTAGAAATTATATGCTGCAACATTTAACTTGTGGTGGACTTACCAATACAGTCCGGCACGCCTCATATA
>NW_005849312.1:0-260 GCF_000455745.1 Alligator sinensis
CCCCTTCCTGCAGACAGCACTGAAGGGAGGGGAAGGGGGGGGGCCTCCTCCATTATAGGCAGGCTCAATGCCCTTCCCCCCAACCCAACAGGTGAATGTTGACTTTTTGTATATCAAAGTCCATTTACTTTCACCTAGTTACCCTTGTTCTGAGCCCAATAACTTGTGTTTGGTATATCATAGAGTGGACCCTACAGCTTTGTGGGTGAGGACTGCTGGAACATTGAGAGGATCTATAGGGCGATTTGATCCATGTAGAT
>NW_005849313.1:0-260 GCF_000455745.1 Alligator sinensis
CTGGATAGAGACAAAGGCACTCTTAGAACAAGGACAGCTCTTCCCTTCTAGTCCTTTTTTGACAAGGAAAAAAGAATAGAGCCATTTTACTTTTGGCAATGATTAGGAAGATGGGATCAGGACAGAACTGTTTTATTACAACAGATTCCTGTCTGGGTTTTTCCTCTTAACTGTGCTTCCATAACTAACACTTGTAGCATTGTGCAGCCCTCTGTGGCACCCTGTAAAGGATATCATGGCACACCAGGGAGCCATGGCAC
>NW_005849314.1:0-260 GCF_000455745.1 Alligator sinensis
CACAATATTTCTTCTTTACTATATACCAGAGTCCTTTGTGAAGGAAAAATGAAACATATTCTATTGCTTGGGGTTTTTTTCTCTGTTGGAGTTTCATGTATCATAAAGTTCTTCTCCATGTTCATTTGCAAGATCTGTTTCCACCCTAAAGATCATCTAGCTTATTGATCTTCAAGTTCAGATAGTACTGGGTCCACAAAAGGCAGTTAGTTCCCCTCTAGTCCCAAGAATTTGTCTGCTTGTTTGACAGATATTTTCAC
>NW_005849315.1:0-260 GCF_000455745.1 Alligator sinensis
CGCTGCTTGTCCTCCCACCACTGCTCCTTCGTGCCTGCTGCTCCCTGAGAGGGGAAGAGCCGTCAGACAGGAATAGAGCAGAAGTGGGAGTGAGATTAATGAACTCTTAAACCTCTAGGACATCCAGACTTTGGAGCCGGCTGATCGCGTTTTCCTGCTCTGTTCCAAGCAGCATTGGAGGATGGTTGGGGCATAAGGAAGAAGAGAAACGTACTTCTGTCTGAAACATGGCCAGCAGTTTCTATAGGTCTAACCATGCG
>NW_005849316.1:0-260 GCF_000455745.1 Alligator sinensis
CATGCTACACACAGCAGGGGGGAGTGGCTACCTCAGCCCCTGACCCAAGGTCTGCCCCCAGACCCTGGGGCACAGATCACCAGGTACTACGGGCTGAGTCACGCCAGGCCGGGCAGCTCCAACCTGTTCCAGTCATGTCTCTGTGGCACTCACTACCTTTTACAATGCCCACCCTGGCCCCAGCCCACAGTCCACATCACGCCGATGCCCAGGATATCACACCAGCTGCTCTGCTCCAGCCCAGCCCAGTCCAGCCTGCC
>NW_005849317.1:0-260 GCF_000455745.1 Alligator sinensis
GTGCCAGCGTATATGCACTCATTCAGTAACTCCTCAAGGAAACTTGCCCCATCCATGAGAAAGATCTTCTAGCTTGACAGATGTGAGAGTTTCTTTTACTAAAATGAACGCCTGTACACTCTACTCCTCTGTGATTGGGAGGAGGCCAGCTGTAGCTCCTTCTGCACCCGGCGCACAGACCAGGGGGACCCCAGTCTGGGAAAGGTGTGGAGGCATTTCCCGACAGCTAGACTCCTGTTGTGACTCTGGTCTGAGGAAGG
>NW_005849318.1:0-260 GCF_000455745.1 Alligator sinensis
CTGGGTCAAAGGGGGCAACAAAGCACTTACGGCTATTCTCCGGCACTTCTCTCTGTGTCACCTGGCCTGCTACCAAGGACCCTGTGGGAAGGAAAAAGGAAACGCAATGAAGACACACTTGTATGTGAGCTACAGGAACCAAGAGATCCAGGAGCCAGGACACCAGCCAAGCTCCACCTTCCAGCAAGGTAGCTTTCCTACAAAGGCCCAGTTCAGTCTCTTCAGTGCCACCCACCTGTGTCCCAGATGTCACGGCATTA
>NW_005849319.1:0-260 GCF_000455745.1 Alligator sinensis
TGAATTGCTGTGGTGTGTGCTCATTCAAATGATGTTGCACAAGGACATCACAGGTCTTTGGAGGTAACAACAAGAGGTTACAAAGGTATGGATCACAGATGAAAATCCTCATTGTAAAGAAATGACTTTCAACCTTATGGTTATCTGCACGGTGAGAAATAACCCCTTCAATAGCTATCAAGTAAGTTATAGATTTCTGATTGTGTAAAACCAGTTCAGAATGGAAGAGCACATCCGCATTTTGCAAGTGAGTACACATT
>NW_005849320.1:0-260 GCF_000455745.1 Alligator sinensis
GCAAGGGTACACTCTAGCCCCTTTGGGGCATTATCTACGCATCGGTGCCTCAGGCCAGTAACTGACCGCCGTGATGTGGAGGACCCCACATGGACACTCTAGCCCTCTCCTCCTTGCGACGCTGCACCACGGTCCTCACTGCCGCCTCACTCGATGCTCCACACGGGCTGCCATGTTGTGGAGGACGTGGTGTGGACACTCTTGCTCTCATTTGGCTCCACCACACCGTGCTGTGGCAGACCGCGGGCAGGAGCTGCTCT
>NW_005849321.1:0-260 GCF_000455745.1 Alligator sinensis
TTGTAAAATTATGAACTTTTCATTTTAAAAAAATGGCTAAAATTGGATATCTTCTAGGTGTCAGGTAGCAAGAAGGTATCAAGAAGGAAGCATTTTACTACCCAAAACCTCCGAGATATTTAGGGGCCTGTATCCCATTGATCTCCATGAGTGTTAGATGCCCAGACAGGAGCTATGGGCCTAGTGACTGGTCATGTCCTGTGCTTTGGTTGTGTGATGCCCAACTTGCAGCTAAAAGAGGCCTGAGAGGCAGAGACTCG
>NW_005849322.1:0-259 GCF_000455745.1 Alligator sinensis
GGGCAGGAGAGAAAACGGGGCTCAAATGACCAGAGCCATGTAGACGTTAAGCCTCCTCTTAAAGATCCTCCCCACATCTCTCAGGGCCTGTTCCTACACTCAGCCCCACTCAGAGTCATGTTTCTGATCCACTCCAGCCTCCACTTCCCCTGCTGCAGCTCACAACCATTACTCCCATCCTGTCCCTGGAGGCCACAGAGAACAGCTCGTCTCCAGGCTCTCTGCATTGCCCTGCAGGGATCTGCAGACTGGTCAAGTC
>NW_005849323.1:0-259 GCF_000455745.1 Alligator sinensis
CTATTTTATTTCAGGGTAATAACAAACTTGTTCATCACAATGGTCCTCTGGTCCCAGTCACGGAGGACGAGGAGCCGGGAGGATTTTCCTTCACACTCACATTTACTTTGCTCCCAGGTCTTCTTCTCCATGGAGAGGAACAGGAACTTCCCACAGTGCAGCACCCAGGTCTCTGGACAGGCACTCAAACCTGTGCCCCACCCTGTGCCCTAGCTCTCAGGTCTCCCTCCCACCCAAGGGGTCCTGGGCCCTGGTCTGC
>NW_005849324.1:0-259 GCF_000455745.1 Alligator sinensis
ACTCTGCTGAATGAGTATGCCCAGATTATTAATTTGCCCAGAAATCATAATTTACCAGAGGCATTTCAGTCTATTAACAGAAAAAAAACCCAAAAAACCAAAGAAACAAAAAGGGTTTACTAGACAGAAACAAAAAGTGATCAAATGCTTTGAGAACAGAATATGGTAAAATCTAATGACAAAATCCTTAGCCTACTCCTGGACTAACACCCAGCCCTTATGAAATTTCTGTGAAAAACACTTGGGGGTCAACCTCCCC
>NW_005849325.1:0-259 GCF_000455745.1 Alligator sinensis
TATTAACCAATTAATCCTCACAACCACATGTGAGGAAGGAGGATTATCCTTGATGTATAAGGTATGGAATATGATTGTATAAAAACTGTTAGTGTAACATGAAAAAAAATACTGTTTAAACATCTAGAAAGAGCCACTTGAGGGCACATTCTGTGGTTATTTGTGCACCAAATATTTTGAATTTTCCCTTTTTATGTAAGTGAATGGCAAAAAAAGAGCTAGTTGGAGTATAGAAAACTGACATTCTACATCTGACCCT
>NW_005849326.1:0-259 GCF_000455745.1 Alligator sinensis
GTTGGTCTAATAAAAGATATCACCTCTACTGGAGTCCTAATTGCTCTAGCCTGGCTACAGCCTGAATACTAGTGATAAGGGAGGTGTGAGAAGATAAGGAGATAAGAGCAGGCTCAGGCTTGTCACTGCTCCGCCAATCCCCCAGCTCCACTACTTGGCCCCTCTGCATGGAGGCAAGCCTGGTAATATATAAATTCATCTTTGAAATTGGGTGCCGCTCTGTCATGGCAGAGTCCCTTAGGAGGGCCGTGATCTCCTC
>NW_005849327.1:0-259 GCF_000455745.1 Alligator sinensis
GCCGTGGCTCCGGCCCTTTAAGGAAAAAAAAACCAGAGAAAAACCCAAACTCACTGTTCCTGCCAGTGGGGTGATCCCCACTGCCCTGCACCACATGGGGGGCTCTGCATGAGCCCCCCGAGGCCACTACAGGAGCAGTGAGGCCCGCAGTTTTTATGGGTTTTTTTCTTAAAGGGCAGGAGCTGCGTCAGGTGGGGCAGCCATGGGGGGACTGGGGGAGGGAAGGGGGGTGTTGAGGGGCTCATGCAGAGCCCCCCAT
>NW_005849328.1:0-259 GCF_000455745.1 Alligator sinensis
TAGAAAAGCCAAGTCCACCTTAGCAAGCCTAGCAAAGTGAACTAGCAGGGGTATCCCTTCTCTCTTAAGCACACATGGTGGGGCGTGCTAAAACAGGTCGATTTATTTATTAAAGAGGGATAGGGTGAGAAAGGGATGCACACAGCAGCATACAGAAAGAAAACCCATCTTGAGCAAATCAATATAGGCTGGTCAGCCTTTTGATATGCGACTAGAACACCTCAATCTAAGTTCCTCGCTAGATTTCAGGTAAGTTACT
>NW_005849329.1:0-259 GCF_000455745.1 Alligator sinensis
TGAATAGTTCCCTATTTGCACAGGCCTAGTGCCTGATGGACGCCTGGTCCCAATCCCCAGCTCAGCTGTTCCCAGGGAGCCCTTCTGCCTTCAAGGGGCCGTGTCACAGGACAGCAGCTGTCTGGTTGCTCCCAGCACCCCTCAAAGGGACTGCCCCCTTGTTACAGTGCCGTCCAGCTCAGGGGTCACACTCAGGGACCCCATGACGAGGCTAGCTGCTGTCTCCCGGGGTCCTGGTTGGGCACAGTCTCATGCCAGC
>NW_005849330.1:0-259 GCF_000455745.1 Alligator sinensis
GTGCCCTTGCATGCTTATTTCTTCACACTTCCTGTAGTACCCATCCTGGCTGAGAATTACTAGACTAACCTGTAGACTGGTAATTAGCACACTGTATTGAAGAGTCAAAACTATGCAGGTTTGAGCCCCCTTAAGTTGAGGACAGCCTAGAATTCAGATCATCCACTTTCTGGGTGAGTGCTTAGCTAATGGGGCTTAAAATATGGGAGGCCTCTCATAGTTTCATACTTTTATAGTTGGTAGGGTCAGAAGGGACCTA
>NW_005849331.1:0-259 GCF_000455745.1 Alligator sinensis
CCACACCTCTCCCCCAGGCAGACTCTGGACAAACAGTAGCATAGTGTCTTGTATTGTCTGTGCTTTAACATGAGATTGTGAGAGCCCTTAGCCCAAAATAGTCATGACACTCATATAGCAACAGTTTTCACAAGCTGGCAACACTAAACTCATTCCAGATTTAAGTCAGGATCCATCTCAAGCACTGGGTTTTTAATGCTCCAGCTGGAGTCTTTTTTGATTGCTTTTTTTTCTTTTGACAATGGACATCTTTTTTCCC
>NW_005849332.1:0-259 GCF_000455745.1 Alligator sinensis
TTGCACCTCCAGCCCTTGCATCTAGGTTTGCCTTCGTCTGCAGGGCAGGAGCGGCCCATGCCAGTTCTGGCTCCCAGCACGCGTATTTGTAGACAGCTCACCCCTTAACTTCTCTGTGGTGTGAAGAAACAGAAGAGTCCAATCAGTATCAGAAGCTGTTGATATAAACTATTAGGCTGTAATGGTTGTATCTGCAAGACCCTGTCGCAGGACAAGCGGAGCAGAGCAACCGCACTTTTAACCCTGCTCCGTTCAGGGT
>NW_005849333.1:0-259 GCF_000455745.1 Alligator sinensis
TTTTCTCCAATCCTCCTGCAGGAAATCCCCCCCAACAAGAGCACTGTTTGAGGTCTTGTACAAGGCTTTTCCCTGGCTCTACCCAGGTTGAGCTTTTAGGTTTTCATGGGGCTTCTTTTGGAGCAAGGGGAGTCATTAGGGCAGCTGAGCAAACAGCCAGTCCCTGCAGCCGTCACCTGGGGCCGCAGTCTTTGCCCCTGGGAGGTTCTCAGCCCCTTCTGAACCTCAGCCCACAGATGCTGTACATCAAGGAGCCTAA
>NW_005849334.1:0-259 GCF_000455745.1 Alligator sinensis
TCCGGGCAGGCTCCACACTCATGTGGCCAGGCAGTTCAAGGCCAAGAGTAAGGGCATTTGAATCTCACTGGGGTCTCTGCAGGGCACTGCACAGGGCTGGACAGAACTACCCCAGGGGACCAGGGGCCTGGGTCAGGGATCAAGATGGTGTCATTTCTTCTTTTGAATGAAACGCCTTAGTGATCCCACCCAGCCCCTTCCACTGCCCCAGCACCTGCCAGGAGAGTCCCACCACAAAGCCACCTCTGCAAACAGGCAC
>NW_005849335.1:0-259 GCF_000455745.1 Alligator sinensis
GGCACATTGATCATCACAGCCGTGTCTTACATCCATATCATCTCCACCATTCTGCGCCTCCCATCTGCCAAAGAGAGGCAAAGGGCATTCTCCACCTGCTCCTCCCACATCATCGTTGTCACCATGTTCTACGGCAGCTGCATCTTTATGTATGTCCGGCCAACACGGGCCAGGGGACTGGACCTGAACAAAGGGGTGGCCATTCTCAACACGGTGGTCACCCCTCTGTTGAACCCCTTCATCTACAGCCTGAGGAACA
>NW_005849336.1:0-259 GCF_000455745.1 Alligator sinensis
ATCTGCACCCTGCTTTTCAAAATTGTAGATCTAATTTTAACTAATTTTAAAATCACTGCTTTTCCACGGCTTATTTATTCTTCTAGGTATGAACAATTACTGTAATGCATAATGAAATAGAACCAACAGTAGGGGTATAGGCACCCTATACCCTGCATGCGAAGAGTTTAGCACTTCAGAATGGATTCACCACAGCCAGCAAACCTAAGACAGCCAGTAATAAACACAGAAGACAAGTGTGTGTTTTAAGCTCTGTCCC
>NW_005849337.1:0-258 GCF_000455745.1 Alligator sinensis
TGGTAAGTGAGGGTCCCAATCCTACCAGCACTCAACATTCCTTGGTTTGGGATGCTTGTTGTTGGAGGGTTTTGGGCTCTCCTAAGCTCACATGTAAAACTACTGATGAATTGATGGAGAGAAGGAAGGATCCATTAGGTGGGGGAAGGGACCTTGAAAGGGCCAACCTCTGGCACAGAACCAGGGTGTGCTATTGCTAATACACCCCAGGTAGACTCCTGTCCAGCCCTCTTCTTGAAAATTTCCAGTGAAGGAGAT
>NW_005849338.1:0-258 GCF_000455745.1 Alligator sinensis
AAAATGGCAGATTGCACTCTAAATTAACCCTAAAATGGATGAGGAATCAGATTAAAGTGCTTTCTATTCGAACGCTTTATTAAACATCTGTGCTAGATTGCATCGAGGATTAACTGAGAACACAATTGCTGTCCACCCTGGTGGTGTTGACAGGGCTGTGCTCTAGTCTTGGACAGAGCTTCTGTGCTTGTTGTTGGTACCTTTGTTCAGGGGGTGGACTTTGTTCATGGTACCTTTGTTTGGGGGTTGGACTAGATG
>NW_005849339.1:0-258 GCF_000455745.1 Alligator sinensis
CTTGATTTTTAGGCACAGATCTGGTTTCCCTCAGACACCATGATCTTAAATTGCCATCTTCGCTCACCATTGTAGGAGTTGATTCTGCAGCCCAAGGTAGCCATACCTCTTTCACACCCTCTCCCAGGGCATAATGGGATGTGTAGTCCCCCATGGAAATCAGCATGGCATGCAAAATCTCTGTGTAGCCCTTACTGTTGGACAAGAGAGAGGCTGGGGCTGTCCCAGGTGTCTCCTGATCAGGTTGACCTGGAACCC
>NW_005849340.1:0-258 GCF_000455745.1 Alligator sinensis
CCCATAACAAACTTTGGGAGCAGTATCATGGAAAGAGAGAGACAGAGTTGGAGCAACGGGAGAGCTGGAAGAGACGGGGAGAGGACAGCAGGAAGCCGCGCTTCCGGATCAACTGCTCAATTCAGCTGGAACGTTGCCGAAAGCGGAGCAAATGAAGGGGAGACCTGGATATTGGGTGGAGTGAGCACATGATGAGGAGAGCCAATCAGGAGGAGGATTCGGCTGTCAGTGGCGGAGAGGTGGCATCAAGGGGTGTGC
>NW_005849341.1:0-258 GCF_000455745.1 Alligator sinensis
GTAAGGGGGATAGAGGGGGAGGGGGAACCTGGAGGCATGGGGAAAGGGGCTTAAATGCATGGAGGAAGGGGGCAGAGGTGGGCCCAGAGGTGCAAGGGGAAAGGGGTTGGAAGAGTGGGGAAGGGGGGCCCAGAAGCAAGTGAGGAAGGCATGGAGATGCCTGGGGGCAGGGGGGAGGACCAGGGGGTGCAGCAAGCTCCCCTGAGGTCCCCCGCTTCCCAACAGGTCCTGGGCCATCGGACCAGCTGCTGTGGGGCT
>NW_005849342.1:0-258 GCF_000455745.1 Alligator sinensis
TTGAAAGTCAAGCATTTTAAGCATTATTGACAGAGATTTGTTATCATTGTTTCTTGTAATGCACTGAAGCAGAGATAAACTCCAGCTGGTCTGTACCCTGACTTAGACCCTTTGTGTTTTGGACACCACTTCTTTACATTGCATTCACCTTCATGATACGCACAGAAAAGAAAGAAAATACATCTTCTATAATTATGTCCGGCTTTCTCAGATCAAGACATCAAAAGACTTCAGTCACCTCTTAATGCTTCATTAATA
>NW_005849343.1:0-258 GCF_000455745.1 Alligator sinensis
GGTTTGTACATTCAGTACTTTCCTTGGGTAAGTAAGTGGTAATTTTTTTGGTCATCTCCATGGCATTTTGGATAATTATGTGCCCAGGGTTGAACAGTGGGCTTGGGCCCAGGTTGGGAGGGCGAGGTGGCAGGGGACCAAGATGCGGACCAGGCCGGGGCTCCTGACTGCGGGAGGTAGCGCAGGACGTCCTCCTAGGTACATGGGGGTACCTGCTTCTGGGAGCAGGCAGTCTCCAGGGTCCAGGCAGGGCTAGGG
>NW_005849344.1:0-258 GCF_000455745.1 Alligator sinensis
GACTGAAGTGGAGTCACTCCTGACTCTCACCAGAATCATATCAGAGGTAACCAAGATCAGTATCTGGCAGTGACTCCATTGACTAAAGTGAGGCCACTCCAGATTTACATCACAGCCACTCAGATCAGATATGCAGCGCCCTTAGTATAGGAACACAGAGCAGGACAGGATCTTCTAGGCCAGTAAGTCCAGTCTCCTGCCGTCACTGACAACTCAAGGAATCCCCAAAATCATCATTGCAAACCTTCACACACAGCT
>NW_005849345.1:0-258 GCF_000455745.1 Alligator sinensis
CAGCAGCACAGGGCTGGTTTTGTTCGGGTCTCTTTCTCTTGCACCCCGGCCACGACACAGCTGCAGTCACAGCCAGGGAGTGGCCTTGGCTTCGCGGGTAACAGCTGGGACTTGCTGTACGCTGTCGAGAAGGTCAGGCAAAGCTGTGAAAAGATCAAGGGCACGGCACGTCTGGGCCTGCAGAGAACAGGAAGGCATCAGAGGCGCTGGGGGGAGCTGGGTGGCAGGGATTGGGCCCAGACGGAGGGGGGCACGGGG
>NW_005849346.1:0-258 GCF_000455745.1 Alligator sinensis
GCTGTTTGGCTCACTGGGGCCCAGCCCACTCAGTGTGCAGAGGGGTGACAGCCCCAGAGGCCCCAGCCTCGGCCCTCCTGCACTGTGCTGCCTGGGGGGCTCTGCCAGGAGGCCCCAGAGCCCCCTGCCCAGCCCCTGCTTCTAAGGTGAGTAGAGGCCTTTTCTCCATTTTTTCCATTTTTTTTTAAAGTGATGGAGCCTGGGGTTGGGGAGGGCAGCCATTGGGGGATCTGGGGGAGTGGGGGGTTGGGGCTGGGT
>NW_005849347.1:0-258 GCF_000455745.1 Alligator sinensis
GGACAGAAGAGAGAAAGATGGCAATTTTTAAAAACTGTTGGTATCATTTAATTTGCGATGGTTAATAAAAAAAATTGTTCTAGGTTGCATTACTGAAAAAAAATTCAAGAAAACTTCAAATGAAATAAATCATTTTGTTGAAAATTTCTCGTGAAAAATTTTTTCTTGTGAAACATCAAATAGCATAAATGAATTGGTTTACAATTTGCAGCTTGGCCTCTCTCTTGCATTTATGTCATCATTTTCCCCCTAAACTTG
>NW_005849348.1:0-258 GCF_000455745.1 Alligator sinensis
CTCTGATCTGGTTTGGGGACAGCATTGCTGCACTTCTCTTGCACCATCACAATTATATTATACTGAGATTATTTTGAGCAAGGATAAGCAGTCTCATGCTGCTCTCTGTTGGCAGAGTATGCCATTAGATTAACCAGATTGTTTCCAAGTTAGTTTTAAATATCTCTTCCCATGTTAGGACACCATTTGTTTCTAGCATTTTACCGATGGGAAGGTGCTGATTCAATGAAACCCAGACTCTTCTCAGCCTCCTTCCTG
>NW_005849349.1:0-258 GCF_000455745.1 Alligator sinensis
CATGAGGCAGAGACATCATTAGAAAATGCTGGCCAGCTCAGATAAGAGGCAGTGGCAGAGAGAACGCTGGAGGGCAAGAGCTGAGAGCCAGTTGTGTGCTCCCTCTGGCACAACTGGAGCTACACAGTGGGACCTAGGACAGGGGTCTTGAAGAGGGGTCCACCCTGCAACTAGAGTGGCAATCGGCACCTGGACCAGGAATGATGCCGAGGGATGGACCGCCACAGCACATGTGGGACGCATGAGTAGGGAGTTGAA
>NW_005849350.1:0-258 GCF_000455745.1 Alligator sinensis
GCACATCTAATTTGACATAACTAATCTTGCTGCCTCTTCTCTAATCCTCAAAAAAATCCAAGGAAGTTGTTTCAACAAGTGTAACTTTATTCAAAGGTCACACCAGCACTAGGGACTCTCTGTATTTATGTCAGGTGAAAGTTTGGGTTGAACATAGATACTTCAGCCAGTCAGAACACAAGAGTTTTTGGAGCGAGATGTCAGCCCTGACTTATACCCACAAGGTGTACCTGGGATCATAAGATGAACTGAGTCTGA
>NW_005849351.1:0-258 GCF_000455745.1 Alligator sinensis
TTCTGGCTATACAAAGTTTCAAAATGCTTGGAGTGGAAGCAATAACTTCTCAGAGGATGTGGAGAACAATCCCTTGGGCTCTTAAGCAAGCAAGTAAGATTATAGTCTTCTACATGAGGTGGAAAGCAAAATCCAAGCTAATACACTGAAAAAAAACAAAGTGGTTTCTAAAAAAATACAGTCCCAAGTTCAAAGAGAGTCCTGGGTCTACTATCCTCTGCCTGGCGTGCTGTGGGGTTTTAGACTCCACTTGTACTT
>NW_005849352.1:0-258 GCF_000455745.1 Alligator sinensis
GGGACGAATCCTCCGCGTCCAGCAACCCCGGGCCCCCGAGACAAGGTGTATACACCGCTGGTCTCTCGGGCCAGCTCGGCTCCGAATCCTGTCGACGGAGCAGGACTCGACCGCACGAGCCTGTGCGGCGCGACCGCCTGCCAGCGCTCTCCTGCCCAGGCTCCTCAGCCCGGGCCCTCCGGCGCCCCCACATCCCTCCGTGCGCGCCCCAAGCCCGGACCCCGGGGCTGCCTCAGGGCAACACGGGCATTTTCCTGA
>NW_005849353.1:0-258 GCF_000455745.1 Alligator sinensis
TCTGTGAATAAGCAAAATTGCTTCAAAAATATTCAATTCTGTCACTAGTTTCTCCTCCTAATTGGAATAACCCTCTCATTTAGCCAAAAAATTGACTAACTACTCAGGCCAAAAGGAGAGAGAATATTTATTTACATAAAAATACTCACATTCAGGACAGACTGCTAAGATCAATTCTTACTATTGTGGAAAGAATAGTTAA
This sequence comes from Alligator sinensis, assembly GCF_000455745.1. Lineage (NCBI taxonomy): Eukaryota > Metazoa > Chordata > Crocodylia > Alligatoridae > Alligator > Alligator sinensis. Next base: position 203 of record NW_005849353.1, read on the forward strand.
AGATTTGAACTTGGTTTTGCCATAGTGCATTTTAAGTGAATTGTAATTATTTATAA
>NW_005849354.1:0-258 GCF_000455745.1 Alligator sinensis
GGGGCTGTGAGCTATCCAGCTGTGCACACACAGGTGCCCAAAGACCATGGTAAGTGTAAAGACACTTGTGCAGGGCAGGGTACTGATGCCTGCTCCCTTGTTTAAGCCCAGTGTGGTATCTGAAAAGGCCCTGTGCCCTTGAGGCATTATTATTAATGGCGTTATAGTCAAAGCTGGAGGCACTAATACAGCTCAGGCCTCCTTGTGCCAGGTGCTGCACAGACCCAGAGAGAAAGATTCCAGCAAGCTCACAGCCTG
>NW_005849355.1:0-258 GCF_000455745.1 Alligator sinensis
CGAACCATCATCCAACAGACCAACCTTGCCACCACCTGCTCCTGTGGTGGGCTTTCGAAATCAAGTGGCCACCACTGCCTTATACCAGGGGCCTGCTCTTGCTGGGGTGCGAGTGAAGCCTCCTCGGAGAACACCTGCTTGACGAGCTCCACAGGGGCATGTGTGGGGGAATGGGAAGCTTCTCAATCCTGACTGGGTGGAAAAGGGCCTTAGGTGGCAAGATGAGGAATCATAGGAAAGTCAGGCTGGAAAGGACCT
>NW_005849356.1:0-258 GCF_000455745.1 Alligator sinensis
TGCAGTGTGGGTATGGTGGGTGGGGTATATGCAGATGGAAGGGGTGTGCATGGAAGGGTGTAGGGTATGAGGGGTCCTTGGAGTCCTTGAAGCGTGCTAGTCCCTGGAGCTGCATGTGGGGGCAGCGAGAGGGGCCAGCCCCACCTGCCACCATGGCATGCTGCTCCCCACACTCCCACCCAAGTCCCCACTCACAGGTGGTGGTGGCATGAAGGGCCAGCCCCACAGAGCCCTGGAAGTGTAGAGCATGAGGCTCAG
>NW_005849357.1:0-258 GCF_000455745.1 Alligator sinensis
CAAAATTATCTCTGATGTATTTTTACCTTAAATATTTATTCTTGGCCTTAACTCCCTCTCAATATTGTTGTTTTTATTTTGCCCAGGAAAATTCAGAAGGGTGTAAAACTAAGCCTCTGTGCTGCTTTTGCTTGTGAGGTTTTTTTTGGCCAAAGGTTTTTGGTAAAATCACTTCAGTTTTGCCCATCTTTATTTAAAGCACTGCCTCAGGAGAGTGCAGCTCCCATGGGAAAGCTGAGAATTTTGTCTGTCTGGTCT
>NW_005849358.1:0-258 GCF_000455745.1 Alligator sinensis
AGGGCAAGTCATGCCTGACCAACCTGATGGATGAGATGACTGCCCCTATGTATATAGGGAGAGCACTGAATGTGCTTGGCGGTGGCAAATGATCAAACAAGGAGCAATGACCTCAAGTTGCAACAATGGAAGTTTATGTTAGATATTAGGAAAAAAAAGCTTACTAGGAGAGTGGTAGGGCTCTGGAACAGACTATGCAGAGAGGTAGTGGAACGTCCATCCTTGAACGTTTTTAAGATCAAGCTGGACAAAGCCTTG
>NW_005849359.1:0-258 GCF_000455745.1 Alligator sinensis
CAATAGGCAAAAGTCTATCTCCATGTTATTTTCCTAACCTAAAGCTGGTATTTATGCTATTTGCATAACAGTGATTGTGGAGCTATAATTTTGTGTGTTTTTACATTTGTTCACATAAATTCCCAAAAAATGTTGTATTTAACTACAGCCCTTTGAATTTCACTTCTTCTGTACAGAAATAATGTTTTGAACTTCTGTAAGAAAAAACTTCCAGGACACTAATCAGTGTGTAGTAATTTACTAATATTGCATAAGTTG
>NW_005849360.1:0-258 GCF_000455745.1 Alligator sinensis
TTTCCTCCAAGTTCTGATAGACTTGAGTCCTCATACGAGAATCCAATTCCCTCTTTTGAGCAGTTTGCAGTCAGAAGTGTCACCAGCCTTAACGCTACATGGAACACTTGCTTTTATCCTAGGTTTCGTTCACTTGAAGTATTGGGTTCTTTGGTTCTAGACATGGTACGAAGTCCCTCAGCTACAGACCACTGAAGCTATTTTCTACATTCTGGATGATAATATTTGCATTTAGTTTGTAGGCACATTTCTTCCCAT
>NW_005849361.1:0-258 GCF_000455745.1 Alligator sinensis
TTTGCCAATTGGTGTTGTTCCTTTCTTTGGTTCTGCAAACACATATGAGTAAGTGCAGACATTTGGGGAAGTAAAATTCAGTTCAAAATGGCCATCCAATTTAAACTTGGGTCATCCCCATGCCAACCTTACACTTACAGACTCAGTCTCAGTGACCAGCAAACAGTCTAGACCTGTAACTATACAGGAGATTCATGCATACCAAACAGTCTAAAAATTGCAGAAATCAGTTTAAGATAAACTTGGATCTATGTAGTA
>NW_005849362.1:0-258 GCF_000455745.1 Alligator sinensis
AATATATTAGTTGTAAAGCATATTTACCAGATGGCACTATGATAAACACAAAAGTAAATTAATTTCTGCAACTGAATCAAATCATGCTAATTTAATAAACAAAATTCAAAATGGCTCTCAGAAAATGAAAAAATAATCAAGAATAACATTTAGAAGCTACCTTGGTTTTGAGAAGTTAACACTCAGAGCATCTACAAATTAATATTAATTACTCAGGAATTTGTTCCGTTGTTCACTTCATTTTTGTTTATAAGAAGA
>NW_005849363.1:0-258 GCF_000455745.1 Alligator sinensis
GAATTTATCTCATGAATCATACAGGTGCTTGCACACCTAAGCGTGCTAATATTGCACAGGTGCTATGGCACCTTTGAAAGGATTCCTGAGGCTAGTATTGCCTCAGCACCCTGGTTGAGAATAACTGGTCTAACTAGTCGTGCAAGAGTCATTTCTCACCCAAAAGAGAAAACACACTAAGCTTTCTCTCACTCCCTTGAAAGCCTCCTTATACAGTTACTGAGGACATTAACATGATGTTACTTTTGACAAGTCCAG
>NW_005849364.1:0-258 GCF_000455745.1 Alligator sinensis
GAGAAGGAGGACCCTCCCACCTTTCAGTTTAGTAGCCTAGCACTAAGTAGCTTAACTGTGCCTCCTGTTCCCTGGCTTCCTGGATCCCCATCAACCCAGGGAGTTTGAACCTGCATTTTCTAAGTTCCAAGGAAAATGCTCGGACCACCACATCATGGGTCATGCATACTCTGGACTCTCCATAGCCTATGTCTTGAAACTGCACCTTGTATTTAATATTCAGTTAAATGGTCATAAGCTGTAATAGTTTGTACCCTA
>NW_005849365.1:0-257 GCF_000455745.1 Alligator sinensis
ATAACAAATTTATAAATTTTCCATACATAGATGCAACAGGGGCCAAGGCCCATGTCACTTTAAAAGGAGAGAACAGCTGGCTGCTGTAGAGGAGGGCAGGCTAGTCATCAGCTGCAAATAAAAACCTCTGTATGGGGCTGGGGAGGCATGGGACAGGAAGCGGTGGGGTTTTGGGGGACACACCCAGAACCTGAGGCTGAGCAGGCAGCCTGGCCCTGCACACCACAGGGGGAGGAGCTCCTAGGAGAGAGGGGATG
>NW_005849366.1:0-257 GCF_000455745.1 Alligator sinensis
GACTTCACAGGTTTTCTAAACCTGATTATAGAACATGGTTGCCTGCAAATACAGAGGACTGGATTCTGTGACACAAAAGTTCCTGCCACTCCTATGGTGCTGTGCAGACATGGCCTCTTGTTTCTTTTCCTGTTTGCACACAGGTATTTGCAATCAAGATAAAACTGAATCAGATCACCATTAAGACTCTCTGAATTTGAGGAAGTTGGGATCCTGATCCTAACTGTACAGCTGGAGCTCAGCTGTAGAGGTAACTC
>NW_005849367.1:0-257 GCF_000455745.1 Alligator sinensis
CCAGTATCAAAGGCTTTAGTTGTACCCTTCAGGACCTCAAGTGTAAGCGCAGCCACTATGTCAGCTTGTCTAGCAATAGCACTGGCTCTTTCAACTGCTTCACATCCCAGAGAGGTGATCATCTGTGTTCCATTGATAAGAGCCAGACCCTTCAAAAAGACAGCAGGCTTTTATTTGAAGGAAGCCCATTGCAGTTTGTTACTTTAATTCTCATGCCCTGTGCCAGTGAAAGAAAGGCTTTTTCTCAATTTCCTAAA
>NW_005849368.1:0-257 GCF_000455745.1 Alligator sinensis
TTTTTTATGTGGATGTCCAAGCGCTGAGGCTATAACTCTAAATGAGCAGTAAAAAAGGACTAGAAGGAAATAAGCAGTCCTGGCTGAACGACTGCATTTCATCCGGGAGACAAACATAACTTAATTCTGTAAGGAGGCATACAAGGAACATTGCAAAGCATCCATGTTGTCTAGTTTGAGTGATTACTTAACTTGATGGAGACACTATGTTAATTCAACTTTTGTGTTTACTTCTAGGTTCCTCCGGGCAGATTGTG
>NW_005849369.1:0-257 GCF_000455745.1 Alligator sinensis
AGTATGTCTGGCTTGCACCTTGTAAAGCAAGCCCGAGACCGGAAGAAAGTTGACTTGCAAAGAGATTTCACTGTGGCTTCCCCAGCCAAATTTGTTACTTGGTTTGGGGGGAATAAAGTCATCGAGAAGCTGAGTGACTGGCTACCTGGAACTGTGCTTACTGTGTCCTTGCTGTGCTCCTTGCAGGTTACACAGGGGAGCCATCAATGGTTCTGCAGCAAAAACTTGCATTTCTGCCTGTAACGTTTCTGCTCTTA
>NW_005849370.1:0-257 GCF_000455745.1 Alligator sinensis
CCCCCCAGTCTGTACCATTGTGACCAGTGGGGGAAATTCCTTCCTGACCCAAATGTGGTGTCGGCGGGTGCATCTGCATGTGCAATTAGCAGAAATAAACTCGGGTGCAGTTCACACCAGTCAGCCGCTCCTAGGTACGCCGTCCGCACGTGTGCCGGGGACTGCAGCAGTTTGAGCCAGGGCGAGCAGCCCTAGGCTGGCAGGGGGTCCGTGGGGCGAGCTGTGGGTGGCAGCATGGGGCAGCGGAGGGGCTGGCT
>NW_005849371.1:0-257 GCF_000455745.1 Alligator sinensis
AGGTTCAGGTGGAGCAAGACTGTCCATGTGCAATTACCCAGAATGCTTTTGCTTTCCAAATGGTTGGCACTCTGGACAAATTTAACTCCCCAGTGGAAGTCGAGCCTTTGGCCCATCATCTTCCAAGGCCAAAGCATCCTCAGAGGCTCTTGCAGAGAGCTGCCAGCATGCACGGTAACAAACAAAATACGAGCTGTGCTGGAAGCTGTTGGCACAGCAGTGATGTGCTTGAGGTCTCTCCCCACCTGACTGCTCAG
>NW_005849372.1:0-257 GCF_000455745.1 Alligator sinensis
GGATATATAACTGGTTGGATCATCATGCTCATCAAGTAGTCAGCAATGACTCAATGTCTATTTGGGACGAAGAATTAAGTGGCATTCCCCAGAGGTCTGTTCTCAGTCTGATATTGTTCACACCTTCATTAATGATCTGGACAATGGCTTTCAGTGTGCGCTAGGCAAATTTGAGAATGACACCACACTGCAGAATTGCAGACACTCTGTAGGGGAGGACTAGGATCCAAAATGACCTGGACAGATTAGAGAAATGG
>NW_005849373.1:0-257 GCF_000455745.1 Alligator sinensis
CACCCAAAGTTTAAAACCAAGTGTCTGGCAGTGCTGAGGGAGTCACCCGATTTCCTGGCTCATCATCATAATTAAATGACTTTCAATGAAGCATTGGATGCAGGACTCCAGATCACCCATGTGTGTGCACAGGGCTTCACTGGGTCTATGCCCCTTGCCTGTGGCCTGTAGTGCTGGCACAGCTCTGATCATCGCCCACCCCTGGGAGCTGAACCCCATGCCCATCTCCACACCCAGCTTGGCTTCTGCTCAGCTCT
>NW_005849374.1:0-257 GCF_000455745.1 Alligator sinensis
TTTGATAGCTAGGCTGTTAAGCCAACCTGTATTTTGATGGTGGCTGATGACAAACAAATGTTGTGGTTTGTAAAGTGTTATAGGGTATTTTCGGCCTCCTCACTTCCTTAAAGTATTGCCTAATTGAGTTACACACCTCCTGCTTTACCTGCTTTGCCCTGGACCACTTATCTCTCTTTCTCGTCTGCTCAGGGGATCAGCTTCAAGGTGAAGGCTGAAGAGAAAGCTACATATGGTCTATGGACTAGTGACATCGG
>NW_005849375.1:0-257 GCF_000455745.1 Alligator sinensis
AGGCCCAAGCAGCCACGAGCTGCTCCCAGGGTAGATTCTCTGTGTGCCGATCCGCACACCATGTGGGGCCCGAGCAGTCTCAAGCTGTTCCCAGGACCAGTTCTCCGTGTGCTGATCTGCACACCGACTGCTCAGCCGCTTGGTGGGTTCGCAGGGTCAAGCCGCCTCGAGCAGCTCCTAGAGCCTGATCCCCGTGCCCAATTCGCACAGCACTGAAGCTCAGGTGGGGTCCCAAGGACAGCCGTCTCCAGAGCTCC
>NW_005849376.1:0-257 GCF_000455745.1 Alligator sinensis
AGGTGGGACCCAAACAAGTGGAGAGGGGTGGAGTGGGGTCAGACCCAAAGGAGGGGGAGGGAACTAGGCCGGGGTCAGACTAAACCAAAGGGGAGGGGCTGGGCCAGGGTCGGACTCAAACCAGGGGAAGGGGGTGGCAGTGTTGGACCTGAACCAGGGGGAGGGGACAGCAGTATCAGACCTGAACTGGGGGAAGCGGGGAGGGAGTGGGGTCAGACCTGAACCAGGGGGGAGGGAGTGGGGTTTCACCTGAAGCA
>NW_005849377.1:0-257 GCF_000455745.1 Alligator sinensis
CCACCATTTTCTGCATGCTGATGTGCATTTCGCCGCTTATACAACCGCACACAGTGCAGCACAGTGCACATCAGCTCGCATGCAAAGCAGACTCAATTAACCAATTAATCAAGTTCGGTCCAAAGTGGCAGATCTCCAGTGCATCGCAGGATGAAAAAGTATGTGTATAAATGCCTCTTGTTTCTGACCCAACAATGCAACAACCAGACTTCAACCTTCCACAGACCATGTGGACAACCCTTAATAGGATACGCACT
>NW_005849378.1:0-257 GCF_000455745.1 Alligator sinensis
GCAAAAGTGGCCGCGCCACTTCTGGAAGTGGGTGCAGGAGTTCTGGAAGTGGCGTGGCCACTTTTATGGTTAGTGGGATCGGCCACGGGGGACCTCTCCCTCTCCCCAGTCAGCCGGATCGGCTGCTTGGGACCACCCTCCTGGTCACTGACTGGTGTCAGAGGCACCAGACCTACCCATGGCCACTGCTGAGAGGGAAGGAGGTCAAGGCAGGTTTACAGTCCAATATGAGGGCAGAGGTTAGGCTGCCTGAGTAG
>NW_005849379.1:0-257 GCF_000455745.1 Alligator sinensis
TATTAGACCAACTAAATAGTTGGAAAAACAACATGGCTACAACCAACACCCCTAACTCCAGTGGGCTTTTGAATCTCATGGCCTCAGCAGCTGCATCATTCTTTTCCTTTTTGACTGGACCCTTCAATGCCAAAGTCAAGAGTAGAAACAGGCACAGGACAAAGATGGTCTCTGAGTCAGGTCAGTGGGCAGAAACTGGGGACACAGTGGCAGAACACAACATGGGGAGGAAAGCAGTAACCCAAACCTTACCCAAA
>NW_005849380.1:0-257 GCF_000455745.1 Alligator sinensis
TCCTATATGGCCCAGCACAGCACAAACTGGTCTCTGCTCCATTGTAATACAAAGTATCTGAACTCATGTGCCCACAGCAGGAACTGGAAAAGGTCATCCAAGATGTCCTCCCTGAGCTAGTCCCCATAGATCTTCAGGAGCACCATCTTGACCTGATTCAGCAGTATATTGGCCAGGCAAATCATACTTCTCTCACATACTAATACAGGCCAGAGGAGATGTACATTTTATTACAGAAGTCCAAGCCTAACATACCA
>NW_005849381.1:0-257 GCF_000455745.1 Alligator sinensis
TTGGAGAAGCCAATGAAGATGAATTCAGCCATGCTAGCTTCATTCTCTTCTCCCATGCCTTACTCCAAGAAATGTCTTTAAGAAGCAAAATATTTGAGAATAGACTTCACATAGAGTGCAAAGGGAATATTAATACCCTGGACATCAGGATTGGAACCAATGCAAAGATAGATCATTTTTGGGTACAAAGATGGATAAGTGGATCAATAAATAGAATTCATTCTGATTGGGGGGGGGGGGGGGGGGAAAAAAAAAAA
>NW_005849382.1:0-257 GCF_000455745.1 Alligator sinensis
CTGGGCTGCATAAAGCCTGGAAGATTCATCAAAGCCTGAGGAGTGAGATGGCTCCACAGGACATCACAGATGAGTCACCTCATCCAGTGTCCTCATCTTGCCCTCCCCTTTGTGCAGCTTCTGGGTCTCACTGCCCTGTTGCTTCCAGCATCATGCGCTTTCTTCATGATTAAACTGAATGCAATAGGTTTGAGCTGGTACTCACAGCTGTGAATGTTGGAGACACTGAGCCACATCCTGCAGGCTTTACTTAACTT
>NW_005849383.1:0-257 GCF_000455745.1 Alligator sinensis
CAGGTTTGTCTTTTTGAAGTAAAGTTCAGAGTCAACAATGAAGAAAATAGCTATACATTAGCATGAAGTGTCATACGCCTGAACAACGTGTACCCATACAGTAAAGTTAAATAACATTATTTGCTCTACAACAGTAGACCTGAGGCAACACTTTTAGGCCAAAGCATTTTTGTCCAACAAAAAAGCCTTTAGAAAAATCAATACTTTTTTGGTGGGGGAGAACATTTGTTTTTCAGACAAAATGCAGAATTCAGTTT
>NW_005849384.1:0-257 GCF_000455745.1 Alligator sinensis
AGCGGTGCTGATCCTTCCCCCTGTGCAAATATTGGTCCTTGGCTAGGTCTGAGGGGGATGCAAAGCACTTCCCAGATCTGGTGCAGCGGAGCAGCAGCTCTCCAGAATCCATCTTGCAGTGGGCACCCAGGGTGGAGAAACAGGTGAAGCTCGTCCTATACTTCCTGTCTAGGTGGGGCTTCTCCCCAACGTGACTTCTCTTGTGCAGAGTCAGGAATGAGGGGCAGCTAAAGCTTTTCCGACACTCAGGGCAGGGG
>NW_005849385.1:0-257 GCF_000455745.1 Alligator sinensis
AATTCAAGAGTGAATGCTATTGTTTATGCATGCAATTATGCATCATAGGCAAAATCCGAGTAAAAAAAGCCTTATTGAGACGTGAATCACTACTCGAGTGGGCTGGATTTTTCTGAGTTGGAAGATGTGGGCACACAACACATTTCCAACAAAATAACTTGACTTTAATAGGCAGTAAAAGTGGAGTGCAGGTGTAAACACACAGCCTCAAACTAGTGTAAGTCACTGCAATCTGTGATTAAAGTTCCCCCTTCTCC
>NW_005849386.1:0-257 GCF_000455745.1 Alligator sinensis
GTTGATTTGATAATAGTCCTCTTGCTGCAGAGATTTTGACCATTGTATTTGTTCTGGTCACATTTAAAATCCCCAGCACACAACATTGCTATTGCCTTTGTTATATTTGTAAAGGCATGGGAACTGGGAGCATGTTCACTAATAACAACCTGGCCTGTAAATAATATAAGCCTCTAACAATCCACCCTCAGGATTTTTGCAAACGCTACCTAGAGCACCATACTCTGAACCTACTGGCACACAGCTATCTTAGCTAG
>NW_005849387.1:0-257 GCF_000455745.1 Alligator sinensis
GTGCACCCCCTACCAGTTACCTGTGAGTTACAGTGTAGTTTCCTGGGTAAATCTCTGAGGTGTCCTGTGAGCTTTGTGGGGATAAGTTCACCTTTCAGTTTTGTTTATATAAAATTTCCCTGGAAGTCCATTTATAAGCATTTGGAGCAGGAAAGGCTGATCATCAGGGATCCTGGTCTTCCCTGGTTAAAAATTGCAAATTATCTGATTTAATACCCTCCACCCCTCAAAACCCATGTTTTTCTGTGATTAAAATG
>NW_005849388.1:0-257 GCF_000455745.1 Alligator sinensis
GTCTGGCTTTCCAGGATCCCTGTATGTTGAGACTGGGAGTAACACAAGCATTGCACAAACATTGGACCTCTCATACCCTGCCACTGTCTTCCAGTAATCCGATCACTCCAGAAATGCTCCCAAGCAAGGGTTTCCCACGCCGAGGCAGGCATGGTCATCACCTCTCCCACCCACCCCTAAACCGCACAGGTTGCCATGCATGCTAATCTGCCTAGGAAAGAAAACACATCACATCCAGAAGGAACTATATGAATTTC
>NW_005849389.1:0-257 GCF_000455745.1 Alligator sinensis
ACAACTTTGCCTCCTGGCCTCATTAGTTGTAGCTAGTGATTAAGTCACTATGGTGCTTTATGGACACTGGAGTTTGGGTGCCTCATGGCTTATTCTCATGCAACGAGTTCCCATTAAATACCATCTCCCTTGATGCATGACAGCCATTGGGCTCCTATGATACACCAAAGTGGCTCAGCCAGGAGGGAGATAGATAGCAACAGTGATGGGAAAAAACAGACCCATGAAGACACAAAGGGCACTTTTACATGTGCTCC
>NW_005849390.1:0-257 GCF_000455745.1 Alligator sinensis
TTAATATCATCCTCTGGGACCCATCAGGTCCCCCTTTGAACCTCTTTTCAGAATGTTCCTTAATGTTACTCTTAAAATGGGTTTCCTAGTTGCTGTCAGTTGAACCAGAAGAATGATTACAATCCCAGCATGCATCAGTGTCTGTCCCACTGGTGTTACATAGATGATTGTCTTCTTAGGTGGTCTCAAATTTCTATCTAAATCAGTCAGTTTGGGCATGGACAAACATACATTTGGAGCAGTTTCAGAAGGGGGAG
>NW_005849391.1:0-256 GCF_000455745.1 Alligator sinensis
GCTAGATTGGGTGCACACAGTGCAGCATAGGGCCCAATTCCAGTGTGTGGAGATGGGCAAAGGCAGGATGAACACCAAGGACCCCGATACTGTGTATAGGGGCAGCACAGGGTCCAGTCACAGCACACAGGATCTGATCCCAGTTCATGGACCAGTCTTGCGCCATTCATCTGACTTGTGGGACAGAAACATTGAACACCGCAGCCCTATACCAAGGGTATAAAGAGGCGAATTGTCCCTTACCATACCTGGCTGT
>NW_005849392.1:0-256 GCF_000455745.1 Alligator sinensis
TGCTGTTTCTAATTGTGCAATGGTTTGTGATATGCACTCCTGTTAAACCAGTTTTACTTCTGACTTAACAGATTTGAACTGCAGGGTTCAAGAACAGCTTTTGACAAACTGTATTTTCCAACAAGGGTAGTTAGTACGATCACCTGATTTTAGAGGGAGAACAGCTCCTTGTCATACCTGATGTCACTGAACTGAGTGATGAGAGCAGATATTTCCCTCTCCTACAGCAAGGAAATAGACTCCTGCCTCATGAGCA
>NW_005849393.1:0-256 GCF_000455745.1 Alligator sinensis
TTCCTCAGATCCTCGATGGTCCTGTAATATGGGCTGTAGTCACGGTCTGGACCTGGGCCTTGCTTCTTATACCAGTCCCTGATCTTAATCTCCAGCTCACTGTTGGCCTCCTCCAGAGCACGCACCTTGTCCAGGTAGGCAGCCAGGCGGTCATTCAGGTTCTGCATGGTTTCCTTCTCCCCAGCACGGAGAATGCCATCGCCTCCCCCAAAGGGCCCACCAAAGCCAAGTCCACTGCCAAAGCCTCCACCTGAGC
>NW_005849394.1:0-256 GCF_000455745.1 Alligator sinensis
AGGGAGATCAGAGATCATCAATCTGGGATCTGCTCACAAATTCTGATCTATTGGGCACAGCCCAGGCAAGAGAGATTGGGGCAATCACAACCAGCACTAAATGGAGGTGAGTCCAAGCAACATAGGGAAGGGTTCAACATAGACTATGGGTTGAAGGGAGGGAAGAGCAGAATGAATAGGGGGAAAGACTGACCAACTGCATTGGGCTAATATTGTGATAATGGAAGTGACTGACTGAATATGAGCTATGTGGCAG
>NW_005849395.1:0-256 GCF_000455745.1 Alligator sinensis
TTCTGAATTGTTTCCTGAGCTTATGTGTAAGGGTGTCTGCTGTGCAGTCTTCTTGGCATGTGCAGTAGTAGGACTTCCACCAGGAAGCAGAGGTGGCTTGGGTTGCTCTGGTATTTTAGTAGTCAAGCAGGAGTGTATAGATCTCTCCCTTGGGTCCACAAGTCTGTTGTGCTATCTGACCCTAAAGCCCTGAATCTCCATTCACCCCTGTATACCACACGATGGACCTATGCTATACTGTCCATTTGGTACCCTG
>NW_005849396.1:0-256 GCF_000455745.1 Alligator sinensis
GGTGCTGCTGCTTCCCCTGCCTGGGAACAAATGGAAAACAACCCGAACACCAGGTTTTCTACCAATGCGTGTTCTAGCACCATGCACTTAGCCCGGCCTGCTTGGGGGTTTGCTTGATGGCACAGTGTGATTTGCTGGGCACGGGGATGCACGAGGATCCACACCTTTAGTGCCAGCATTCAGTGTTACAGTGACAGGTTTCATGCGCTGATACACAGCTTTACGGAAGATTTTGTCCTGCAAAATTGGGAATTAT
>NW_005849397.1:0-256 GCF_000455745.1 Alligator sinensis
TGCCAACTTCAAAGTGCCCAAACCACCACACTTACAATAGTATACACCTCTGCAAAATACTGTGTTCCTGTATGGTCCAGAATCTGTCATGTTAAAAAGCGCAACACTACTTAACAGTATGCTGAGACTCATAACTGATCACACAACCTGCAAGCAGAGATGTACTCCCCGTATTCTCATGCATTGGACCAAGCAATTTTAAAAGACAGTAAGACCCTAACATTACTATTGGCAACAGAGGCAAGATATTATGAAA
>NW_005849398.1:0-256 GCF_000455745.1 Alligator sinensis
TTAAGCAGCAGCGAGAGTCCCAGGGGAAAGCTGCTCGTTAGAAGCTGCCAGGGCCGGGTAGTCGGGGCGTTCCCTGGTGCAAGCACTGAGCGCAGCCCCGGCTGTGCGGCAGCAGCCCCAGGCGACAGCCCTGCACGGACACACGACAGGGGCACAGCGGAGACCAGCAGCAGCAAGTCGCTCTGGGGTGAATCAGGAAATGCCCACGGGAGGTCCTGGAGGCAGTGACGGGCAGGGGCACGGGGCAGGGCCGGGG
>NW_005849399.1:0-256 GCF_000455745.1 Alligator sinensis
ACGGAAAGATTTCCCCCTTACATGCACACGTGGGAAAGATTCACCCCTACATACACACACACAAAAGATCTCCCCAGGACCTATGTGCACACGCACACAAAATTCCCTCTTACACACACACTCTCAGGAAAGATCTCCCCAGTGTACACTCGCTCTCTTTCTCTGTCTCTCTCCCTCTCATGGGGAAGATCTCCCTTACACACACACACTCTGAGGAAAGATTTCTCCCTTACATACACATGGGGAAGATTCACCT
>NW_005849400.1:0-256 GCF_000455745.1 Alligator sinensis
GGTGCAGGGGTTCTGCGACTTTGCACCTCTATCTGCTGACAGCAAACTTGTGGAATTGAGCAAATCGATCTCTTGAATGGGAATACCCCAAGAGATTTTGGCAGACCAAGGGACTGGTTTTATGTTCAGCGTATTGAAAGATGTCTGAGACTCTTAAGATTAAGCAGCTGTGGACCTCGACATATCCCCAGATGAATGGTCTGGTGGAACGTTTTAATTGGCCCTTGAAAAATATGATGAGAACTTGCATACAGGG
>NW_005849401.1:0-256 GCF_000455745.1 Alligator sinensis
AGAGCTGTAGGAACCCGTTTTGTACTGTACCTAGTGAACTCTCATCATCCTCTAGTATTGTCCCTCGGTGTCTAGGACGGCCTGAGGCCAGCATGAGGTCAACATCATCATCTTCCTCATTAGCTGTGACCTTTGGAGATGACTGTAGCTCAGTCAAGTCTCCATTTAAGAAATCATTGTCATCTTCATCAAAAAGATCACTGTACTCCTTTGTCACTGTACTGGGGACCTGAAGCCAGGAAATAATCATTAGGGA
>NW_005849402.1:0-256 GCF_000455745.1 Alligator sinensis
CCACAGCTGCGCACACCCCAGAAGGGCCCAGGGGAGGTCCAAGGGCATGCCCCCAGATCTGCATGGGGCAGACTGGGGCCAGGGCTGTGCCTTGCTCTTCCCGGGGGAAGGGGGGCTGGGGTGGGCTGCACTGTGCTTGGGGTGGGTGGCAGCACTGAGGGAGGGAACTGCAGCCACCCCAAATTTTGTCATAGTCTGTCCCCCCCTCCCAGTGCTACCACCCACCCTGAGCACAGCCTGGCCCAGCTGTCTCAAC
>NW_005849403.1:0-256 GCF_000455745.1 Alligator sinensis
TAATGTCTATGAAATCTATGAAATCCTGGCTGCTTTAAGGCTGCAGGTATGTGCCTGAGTCTGTGTGTGACCCTCCCCCCATGCTGCAACTGTCTGGAGTCTTCAGTTGGGATGCTCTGCAGCCCTCTGTGCTGCCACTACTGCCCTGTGTTTGGGGGGCTAAGCCCTGTTAGCTCCAGACTTCTGCCACCTATGCCTAACCCCAACCTTTGCCACCTGAAATCCCTCCTGTTGACCTGGAAATACTTCTTTTGGG
>NW_005849404.1:0-256 GCF_000455745.1 Alligator sinensis
TCACAAATGACTGTTGCTGGGGCAAACTGTTTTTGGTGATATGCAGGTAGATGGTAGCAGGGGCACAAAGTGACTAAACTTTGAGGACCGATATTCTCTTTTCTGTCTCTCTCTGCCCCATGCTGTGGGCCCTTTCTGCTTGCCTGCCAGTTGAGATATTAACAGGTGCATCTTCTGCCTTGGCTGTGTTTGTTGATGGCTAGAATATGATATCTAGATGTTTATTTTTAGGAATTGACTTATAGGTAAAGTAGAT
>NW_005849405.1:0-256 GCF_000455745.1 Alligator sinensis
GGCTGATGTAATATTTAAAGGAGAAAAACATGAATGAGATCACACATTATAAGGACAGAAATGCTGGATTGCATGTTTGAGGACTTTCTGGGTATGAAAGCAAGCAAAGAGAGAATGCAGAGATGAGCAATAGAGGTGTCATAAGGTTGAACAGCTAAAGATTCAGAACATCTTATGCAACTTGCAGAAGGGCCTTGGACAAATGTCTCAGAGGGCTTCTCCTTTTTTTTGTAAGCAGGGTTTATTTCATGGTGGC
>NW_005849406.1:0-256 GCF_000455745.1 Alligator sinensis
AGAGCCGTGCAGCAAGATTACATAGCGAGTGAAAGGCAGAGGCAGGCCTGGTTTTATTGAGAAGCCGTGCTGCATCCTTGTTGCAGAGCTAGACTGCCCTCACCCCCACTGCTTCAAGAGAAATTGTGTTGCTTTCAGACACACTGTCAGCCCTGCAGACCCTCTGACATCCCCAGGACCAGGGTCTTCCCTCCAGAGAGGGAAGCAGAGAATTGCTTTCCAGATATGCAACATTACCTTGCTGGAAGGGGGTTTC
>NW_005849407.1:0-256 GCF_000455745.1 Alligator sinensis
GCAAAGAACTCAGAAAGATCACAGCAGGTCAAAATTTCAACACTATAGTTTCCTATTGGAAATCTTTTTTTTCTCTTGTGACTCATGTCTGGGCTTCTGCATGAATTAACAAGTTTGTTGAGCCTGACAGACTGTGTCAAGAATGCTTCTGCTATCGCCTTGAATTTGCAACCTCTGGACTGTCAACTGTGCGCCTTAACAACTATGCCACCCCAGCCCCCTTTACACACCTAACAGTGCTAATATTGAGTGGCAC
>NW_005849408.1:0-256 GCF_000455745.1 Alligator sinensis
TGCTCACCCCACTCCCCCGCCACCAACACCACCGCTACCGCCAATGCCTGCAGGTGGTCTCCGTGCCCCACAAGCCTTGGGAGGCACGAGGCATTCATGATATTCAGTATGCTATTCTCTGCAGTCTCTCCGATTCCTCTGCCAGTCCCCAGATCCCCACCCTACAGCCAAAATGTACAAAGTACGTGAGCTATTGAAATTACAGTATGGACACTGAACTGCGGCAAAGCAGGGGAAACAAGAAAGCCTGGGTACA
>NW_005849409.1:0-256 GCF_000455745.1 Alligator sinensis
GGGGCCCATGGGGGGGCCCCCAATGGCCCTGCCCCCCCCCCCGGCCCTCCCAACCCCTGCCCTGGCTGTCCTCTCCCCCTGCCAGCCCCCCTGAAGCCCCCAACTCCTTCCCTGACTGGCCCCATCGCCCTAAGACCCCCAGATCCCTCCCCCCCATAATTAAAAAAAACAACAACCCAGCACTTACCAGCAGCTGGAGCTGGCATCTGGCTGACTGGGGCCCTCCTGCCCCACCACTGTCCTGTGCTGCCTGGGG
>NW_005849410.1:0-255 GCF_000455745.1 Alligator sinensis
GCACTAACCACTCCACCCTGAATTCAGGGTTCGGGTGTGTAAGCGTTCTTTTGAGTGCCCACCATTGTATACCACTGAGGGCAACACATATAAAGAAGTGGTGCTGGGAGACATAGAAAAACTGGGAGTGGGATTTTGGTCTTGGGTTCTGGTGCCTAGCTGTGGATATGATAATGGGACCTATTAAGACAAGGGGAGGGAGGAGACCTGATACCCGCAGTAGGTATCCAACCCTGAATTTGGGGCTCAGGTGTT
>NW_005849411.1:0-255 GCF_000455745.1 Alligator sinensis
TCTAGAGGGGTTTCATTTGGACAGTTTATCTAGCAGCCTACACTTTTGGGAGGCTCAAGGAGACAGATGAGATTTTCATGCAATAATTGAGACCGAGCTGGCTAAACGTGAAGACAAGGTAACTGAACCCAAACTTTCTAAATTTTTGCACAGGTACAAGATTAGAAGGGGTTTATTATATACGGTTAAGACAGGTACACAAGGACAAGAGGTATCCCAGCTGTTGATACCTTACCCATGCAGAATCCCCTTGCT
>NW_005849412.1:0-255 GCF_000455745.1 Alligator sinensis
TTGTTGTAACTCAGAACACTTCTTGCAAAGCGTACTCAGTTACAGTACAGCAGGGAGATGCTCTTCTGTCTGTACCCTTTCTTTCTACCAATCCATTCATAGCATCTGATGAAGTACATAGTTGCCTGTGAAAGCTCATTGCCTCTTGAACCAGTTAGGGCTCCTATACATGGGCAGGCAGGATGCTCTGATGCTCTGTAATTACAGTGCATTGCAGTAGACTCATTAATTGAGTCTGCTGAAGCGTGGTAATTA
>NW_005849413.1:0-255 GCF_000455745.1 Alligator sinensis
AGGGCCTGCCTGCAGGGGTGTGTGATGGGATCAGCCATGTCTCTTGCAGGTCAGAACCGGTTTGGGCTGGAGCACATGGAGCCACGGCACCTGCAGTGGACGTGGCTGGGCCACGCTGAGCTGCAGTTTGCGGATAGCACCTTGCACGTCTCCACCTTGCAGATGTACATCTTGCTGCGCTTCAACAGTGCTGAGGTGGGGAGTGCATCAACCTCTGTCACCCCTGCCGGTCCCCCAGAGCAGTGCTGCCTTCTC
>NW_005849414.1:0-255 GCF_000455745.1 Alligator sinensis
GAACATTCCCCCAGTTCCCTGTTCTATTCCCCAGTATTTCTCCCAGCTCTCTGATCACTTTCCCCAGCTGTTCCTAGGGGGTGCAGGACCCCAGATGATGAAAGATGACAGCAGCCTGCTGCTGCCATCTGGCAATGGAAGCAGCTCTCAGCTATTTCCCCAGGCGGCAGCAGCAGGCTGCTGAAACCCCACCTGCAGATCCAGAGGCCGCACCCCCCTGGGATGAGTTGGGGGAATGATCAGAGAGCTGGGGAA
>NW_005849415.1:0-255 GCF_000455745.1 Alligator sinensis
TGCTCCTGCAGTGGCCTCAGGGCTTTGTGGGGGCTCATGAAGAGCCCCCAACATGACACGGGGTAGTGGGGGGAAGCAGGAATCATTCCCCACCGGGGAGGAACCAGTGAGTCTGGGGTTATTTGGGGGTTTTTTTCCTTAAAGGGTCGGAGCTGGGGAGGGTGGGGAAGCCATACAAGGAGGGCTAGGACAGCAGGGGAGGGGGTCAGAGGGCACGTACAGAGCCCCCGCACAGTGTGGGACAGTGGGGGGCAG
>NW_005849416.1:0-255 GCF_000455745.1 Alligator sinensis
CACCCTACATAATGTAGCATAAATTAGGTATATGGCACAGCAAGAAGAAAGACAGCTGCAAAATGCCTTTGCGCTGCCCAGTATGCCATCAGGCATGGACAGCCACTTGGGGTACTTCCCTATTCACTCCACAGGTAATGTGGATAACCCCGCACCCCCTCAACCCTCCAAATTGTAGCGCACACTACTGTTTACTTGCTGCAGCACAACAACTTTCCCAGCACGGGACCAGTGGGAATGCTGTGGACACCTGTG
>NW_005849417.1:0-255 GCF_000455745.1 Alligator sinensis
TGCAACTGAAAGCGCATTCATGTAAATAGAAACAAACCCAATGGCGTTCCAAAGGCCTTTTTCACTTTATCCACTGCCCCCATCAGTTTATGCCAATATGCCTTTGTGAACTGTAGCATTGTTATGAACTGTGCTTGCCCAATTCATTCAAGAATTTCCTTGATGTGGGGCATGGGGAAGTCACCAAAGGTAGAGACCAGATGAACCTTCCAAAAGTCAGTACACAGTCTTATGGCCCCATCAGGCTTTGGGCTA
>NW_005849418.1:0-255 GCF_000455745.1 Alligator sinensis
TGGTGACATAGGGTGATGTGTAGATGCACCCAATGTATAGTAGATGTGACAAATAGGAAAGAGAGCAAGTTATATCAGTTTAAGGCAAGTTTAGGGAATTACTGCATTTGCATGGGTGGTTGCACTGCTAGAAAAATTTCAGGAAGAGAATTTCCCCTTTATGGCTTTTTCTACATTACAAGTGCCTCAGCTCCTGTGTGCTACCCCAGCAAAGCAGTATAGACACAGCTATACTGGCAAACCAGTACTGGGCAC
>NW_005849419.1:0-255 GCF_000455745.1 Alligator sinensis
TGTGTGTGTGTGTGTGTGTGTGTACACAGCACTCTATTATTATGTTACTGTGTCTGATTAGATTGTCTTCTCTAAAAGCACAGCTCTGCTTTGGAAAAGATGCAGGACCAGATTTTCCCAGGAGGAGCTCACTGAGGGATTGTGAAGACAATCCCCATTGCACAGGGGACTCTTTTCTCTACCCGACTTCTGCACCCATCTGCACCCTTTAAATCTGCACAAGAGTACCCATTTTGTCTTTTGTTTTGAGGCCTG
>NW_005849420.1:0-255 GCF_000455745.1 Alligator sinensis
CTGCCTCTGGGCTGCCCAGTGCACAAGCTCTTGGTGGGCAGCAGCAGCCAACACTGCTCGGCGTGGTGAGTGGGGGTGCTGCAGCAGCTGCCACTGCAAAGCAGCCCCAATGGGCGAGCCCGGAGCCAGCAAGGGGCCCAAGCTGGCAGCAGAACTGGGTTACAAGGTGGTGATGAGCCCTGGGTGGGAGGAAAAGGCCCCTCACCTGACCCATGGCCGGGGTCCCATGCTGCAGCCGCTCGCAGCCTGCCTGGG
>NW_005849421.1:0-255 GCF_000455745.1 Alligator sinensis
TAAATATTCGTAGATACTAATCTAATCGGACCTTCATAACAGAAATCATTGTTAGTAATTCCTTCATAAAGCGCACAAACTGTTTGCCTGAGCTCTGGAACATCATTTAGACTTGAGAGAGAGGGCAGTGTGCATCCTTTGGCATGTGAAAGAAAATTAGCAAGCTGTACTTTGAAACCATCTTTTCAAATCAGACCCTAAAACATTTTGAAAGTGCTTAATACAAAACTAGGCAGACAAGGTTCCTTGGGTGAA
>NW_005849422.1:0-255 GCF_000455745.1 Alligator sinensis
AATCCACAGAGATGTTAAAGAAACAGAGCTTTTCAGAGCAACAGGTTGGGATTTTAGTTGGAATAGAAGGAAAAGATCAGCAGAGATCTAGAGAAGAAGATTTAAGAGCTTACATAATTAATTTGAGTTTGCAGTTGAGATTACTCAGAGATAAGGTATACAGCAAGAAAAGCAAATAGCCAAGGACAGATCTTAGTGGATGAAAGCACCAAAGAAATCTGAAAGAAGATTCCATGAAAAGATGTGATGGAAGAA
>NW_005849423.1:0-255 GCF_000455745.1 Alligator sinensis
GGAACTGGGGAGTGGAAGTTTGAATGGTGCCGGGTCCTGGGACAAGACCCACATGATCCCTTCCTAACCCAGGTGATTCCTCTTGACCCAAGAGGCACGATCCACAGTGAGAGAATGGAAGCCGGAACTGATATGCTAGGAGTCCCAGGAGGAAACCCTAAAGGGACAGCGGAAGTGGTGAAGGAGGAGAAAAGCCAATGGAGAGCAACACTCACAGACGGTGAGGGGCAGGACACCTGCCCATATTTCATTATC
>NW_005849424.1:0-255 GCF_000455745.1 Alligator sinensis
GACAGCCCCCAGGATCCTACTGGGAGAAAGCAGGCATCTTGTCTGCTCCCTTGAAACTCAGGGAAATCACCCAGCTCCTCCCTATTGGGCAGGAGGAAGGGCAAGGATGAGGTCCACTCATTAATGAGTGGGAGAACATGAGGGGTTACATGGGAAGCTCATGGCAGGTAGGGAGGAGGAAATGGGATTTGGATTGTGCCTGGCCAAAGAATCACTCATGTTGGGGCAAAAGGCAGGGCAGGGTGGCACTTTAGA
>NW_005849425.1:0-255 GCF_000455745.1 Alligator sinensis
GGGGTTTGAGGCAGGGCAACAGGCATGTGCACACTAATCTGGATGCGCCTTATATGGCCCAAATCTTTTCCTGGTATCCATCTCTGAGCCAAGTATGTTAATATGGAGATGGGGTCCTAAAGACAATAGCACCAAATATAACTAAACTAGAAAATAAATAGTGTTATTTAGCAGGAAAATGTCTCTAAGTTCACAGCAATACAGGTGGGTTATAAATATCTCTTATACGTGTGTGTGTGTTTGTGTGTGTGTGTG
>NW_005849426.1:0-255 GCF_000455745.1 Alligator sinensis
CCCTCCGCAGGCAGCTGGGACAAAAGGATAGCCAGTACCCAGAGCTGAGGTCTTAAACAGTAGACCAAGATGTGGGGTGCAGCCACAGAGAAAAAGGAGGCCCCGGCTGTGATAGCTGATGCTCCAACAAACCTTGAGATGTGTAGAAGCATGACCTCAAAGGGGGAAGCACTGGAAGAGGGCAAAGGACATGGGTAGAAGTCTGGGCTGGCTGAATAGACCAGGCTACCCACAAGGCTGCTACTGCCCCAAAGA
>NW_005849427.1:0-255 GCF_000455745.1 Alligator sinensis
AACACAACAGACCAAGGCTCCTTAGGGGTGTCTCTAGTCACAAACTAGCATGTGCCCAGGTGGTGTGTCCCCAACCTGGCTGACCCACTGTGTAGTAGCAAATTCCTTTACTGGAGTATTTGAGGCCATTCCTAGGGCAGAAAGCCTCTCCACAGGCCAGCAAAGGTTTCTTTTTGTGCACATGTATCCCTTCCCTGCCTGAAGGGGCTGCCTGTCCACAACCCTGGGACACTTTGCAGAGCCAGGGAAGCCGGT
>NW_005849428.1:0-255 GCF_000455745.1 Alligator sinensis
CTGATCTGGGAGCTGCATTTGCCTATCACCCCTCCTTACAACAAGGGCAGCCCTGAGGACAGCATTTGCTGGGTTGGAGAAGAAAACTCAGTGGCCTTTTGCTTTGCACCAACCAGCAGCTGTGGGACACTGGGAGCCTTGGCCTGGATTTCCGTGCTCTCTGCAGCTGACCTGTGTGCTGGTGCAGGCAGGGGTCCGCGGGTGAGACAGTTTCTGGGTGGGGGCTGGAGGTGAACCTGCCTCAGAGTCTGGGCT
>NW_005849429.1:0-255 GCF_000455745.1 Alligator sinensis
GGGCGCTCTGGTGAACAAACGTTCCCCCAAACCTCGAGCCACCCTCCTTTTTGGATTCTGATTATGCACCTTGTAATGGAGTGGTGCTGTATGCAAGCAGGAGCCAGAGGCAGTTCCTTCCTGCCCCCTGCAGAGATTCAGCTCTGCACTAGACTTTGATTATCCTCAGATTAGCACAAGCATCTGCATAACATCCAGCTCCCTGGATGTTGCTTTGGCTTTCTGAAGTAGGATGCCAGACAGCACCTTTTCCTT
>NW_005849430.1:0-255 GCF_000455745.1 Alligator sinensis
CAAACTAACTAATATTCTCTTTCACCATACAAATATCACAGATACCAACTCAGGTTTAAATGATATAACAAAAAATAATGTAGGAAAGTCTTACCAGATTGATACCTTTGAGCTGAGGAAACTTCTTATAGCTCCTGGTCTGCTGCTGATTCTGTTTATATCAACTCCACCCCCTCCCTGATACAGCTTGGAGAAATGAAACTAAGAAAGGTTCATGAAATCAAGTGTGAAGTAACCTTACAATTTTAGTGCCTG
>NW_005849431.1:0-255 GCF_000455745.1 Alligator sinensis
CCTGTGGGGAGCCCTGTGGGCCAGATGACATAGCGCTAGGGGCCAGATCTGGCCCTGAGGCCAGGGAATGAGCATTCCAAGTTAAAGGCATAACAAGTCTTTGTTGATTAATGGCATGTGTGGGAGTGGTTCAGTCCATCCCCTCGGTCTCTCTTCTGGCCAGTGGTCTTGGGTGGCTTGGGTCTGGCTTGTAACATGGGTCTTAGGTCTGTGGTTGGTGATGGCTTGTGGCGTGCTCAATGTTGATGTCTCTCA
>NW_005849432.1:0-255 GCF_000455745.1 Alligator sinensis
TTGAAGATGTTAAACAATACCAAGCCCAGGTCAGACTCCTAGGAAACCCCACTCAATACCTCTTCCCAACTATATATTTAAGTAAAGATAAATCATATGTACATACATACATATATCACATACAGAGATACATATGCTACACACCTATACATATGATACATCTACATCCCTACACCTGAAGGACGATCTATCTATCCATCTAGATGGACTAAGCCCTTTATTATATTAGACTCTGTGTGTGTGTGTGTGTGTGTG
>NW_005849433.1:0-255 GCF_000455745.1 Alligator sinensis
TTCACACCTGTACCTGCTCAAGCAAATTACAGTAGCTGGGAGGTTGGGGCTTTGAGAATCAGTCCCAGCAGGTATTTTGATGGACAGAGGCAAGTAACTGGCAGAGAACAGGTCAACATTTGTTTTTTGCAGAAGCACAAAAATCATGGTCAAGGTGGACCTTGGTTTTGCATAAAGACCAGGTACTCGGCTGCTTTAGTTATTTACACTAAATCCAGCATATCCTGATCTTTAGCAAAAAGATGCATTTTCTGA
>NW_005849434.1:0-255 GCF_000455745.1 Alligator sinensis
TAAGTGGCCCTTCAGCCCAAATAATTGCCCAGCCCTGGTTTAGACACTGGAGTTCAAAATATGAACAACAATAACCTTACTATCCTAGAAATCTGGATAAGGAGAACTGCTGTCTGAGGAATTAAAAATGTTAATATTTATGTAAATGGGTGAGAATAACAGGAGAGGCTGGGGCTGAGTTAACATCAGGTATAGCAGCATTGAATTTCCAGATTAAAAGCTGTTTTCCTGCATGAGAAGATTTGGACACACACA
>NW_005849435.1:0-255 GCF_000455745.1 Alligator sinensis
CCCCCAGCTCCCAAGCCCCACTTTATCTCTAGAATCCAGGGGCGAAGGGCATGGCTCCATAGTGGCAGCGCTTGCCCACAAAGCCCCCCGCCCTCCCAGCCAACATGCAGCTGCCTCCACCCTGCATCACCCTGGAGCCCTGCAGCCAGTTGTGGAGCATAAGCAGCTGTGCAGCAGCAGCCACTGCAGGCAAGCCTCCCTTTCCACCCCCTGGCAGGTGGCATATATGTGGCCCACACATGGTGGTTGCCACCG
>NW_005849436.1:0-255 GCF_000455745.1 Alligator sinensis
GTGTTGCATTAATATGCACATGTAGATCCTTCTAGCTATACTTGTTTTTTTTCAGTGAGCTGAATGAAAAATATCAATAGGTGAAAATCAGGAAAATCCAGCCAAATCTCTAATAAATAAATTCCTTTAAGAACTTTGTGGGACTTAGAAACCTATATAAAGTCAATATGCATTGAAGGACTGTCCTGAATAGAATTAGTCTTAAACACAAGCTTAAGTGTTTTCCAGAATTAAAACCTAGAAGTAGTTTGGAGT
>NW_005849437.1:0-255 GCF_000455745.1 Alligator sinensis
CGGATCCCAGGCCCCGCTCGGGCTCGCCGTCGCCTTCACGGCCCGTCCCGCAGCCCCAAGCCGCGGAAGCCCGAGCGGGAGAGAAACAAAAGGTATTTGCTGACGTGGGCGTTGGACAGAGACGCCCGAGGGCTGGGGACACAATTAAAGGGGCAACGCACCGATTGCAGGCGCAGCCCAGCAGCTTCCTCCGCCGGAGCTCGCCCCGCAGCCCGGCTGCTTTCCTCTTCCCACGCCCACATGCTCCCCACGAGG
>NW_005849438.1:0-254 GCF_000455745.1 Alligator sinensis
TCCTAGGCAGCGTTTTCATAGAAATCCTTCTGATGCTGCCTTTTTGAAGCCCCTAAAATGCTGACTTAAAGAAATATTAATGTTCTATATTTCCAAAAAGAAGGAAAATGTATTTGTATCTCATAATGAGCTATTTTTTGCTGGATCATTATGTCCTAGAGAACATGTTAAACAGTAAATAGTGAAGTTAATCTTTTATATATCTCCAGGATTGGATAATTCATTTTCAGACTATTAAAACAATTGACTAAGGA
>NW_005849439.1:0-254 GCF_000455745.1 Alligator sinensis
CCTTTTGAAGATGACCATTGGTTTTAGTTTTGTCCCATCAGCCATGCAGGAAAGAATTACAATAAAGTTGTTTTTCTTGTGGCCTGTAGTCTTCATCAGTACAGATTTAGTGCCAGTGATATCCATGGTTTGGTTTGTTGGCATATGGAAGCACATGGGTGTTTTGTCCATATTCCTGATTTGGCTGAGGTCGTATTAGTTTTTCTTTTAGAGGCTCAACATGTAGCTCTGGAACTGGGTTATCTTGTCTTCGA
>NW_005849440.1:0-254 GCF_000455745.1 Alligator sinensis
ACAGCTTGTCTCGGACTTTGAGTCTGAGTTTTCTTTCTTATCATGTTCCTTTGTTTGTAATCTTCTTCTTTGCAGAGGGGTGCTATAAAATATGATCTGTTACTCTTCTATACACAGTACTCAAAACCTCAGCACACGCAATTCTCCCATTTTCTTAAGCCTTACTAGTTTTCCACTGAACTCAGTGAGACAATTAGAATAGGTTCCAGAGAAAGACCTCTACCTCCACCTACTCTGGACACTTTTAAGAAACA
>NW_005849441.1:0-254 GCF_000455745.1 Alligator sinensis
TGGGGGGATTTGTGGGGAAGGGGCCCAGAGACTTTGGGGAGCTGGGATGGGGGAGGTAAGGATGGCAATGCGGGCAGGAAGGTTAAAGGGGAAAGAAATTTGCAGGGCAAGGGGAGTACCTGACCACCCCCGGCCACTGCTTTCCATACTGTAGTAGTGGAGGAGGGCTTCAACACAACTCACCATTAATTAGATTCTCTACCCAGAAAAGCATAATGCATTTATTATTTTCTCATATCTAGAATCTAATTATT
>NW_005849442.1:0-254 GCF_000455745.1 Alligator sinensis
AGTCCCAACTTACCAGTTGCTGCCAGGCAGGTGGGCGATCCTCGCTGCCCCTCACTGTGTGTGTGTGTGGGGGGGAGGGGGGGGCTCTGCCAATGAGACCACAGAAGCCCCAAGGCTGCTGCAGCAGTTGGTGAGTTGTTGTTTTTTTAAAGGGCCAGTAGCTGGGGCAGGTGGGGCAGCCATGGGTGGGGCTGGGACAGTGGGTGGGGGTCAAGGGGCTTCTAAGAGTCCCCCATGCAGTGGGGGACAGTGGG
>NW_005849443.1:0-254 GCF_000455745.1 Alligator sinensis
TTTCCAACTATTTAGGTGGTCTACTAAAAGATATCACCTCTACCTAAAAAGCCTTGCCTGCAAATTTTAGTTTTGACCGTTTTAATTAAAAAAATGCTTATAAAAGTTTCTGACCGTCTCTTGTTACGAGGAAGAGATATATAATTTTCAAACCCTGCATCCAGACTTGGAAACTGTGATGTTGTATGTTGGGTGAGACAAATCCATCTTTCCAATGTATGAATGTCACTGACAATGCCAACACCCCTAGACCA
>NW_005849444.1:0-254 GCF_000455745.1 Alligator sinensis
GTTTGCACAAAGCTTGTGCTCTGCCAGTTTGCCCTCCCACTGCTGGTGCCAAGTCCTCGTGGCTCCCAGATACAATTCCCTCTTTGGGCCCTTAGCCTGCTCCACAAGAGCTGGAAAGGCGCTGAGCAATCTGGAGATGGCACAAGAACTAAAACTAACAAAAACAAACTGATTTACCGAGTGGACACCCCAGTGGTGTCCTTCATGCGCATTGGGGATTCTCCTGCTTCTTCTAAGTCTCAGATCCTGAACGC
>NW_005849445.1:0-254 GCF_000455745.1 Alligator sinensis
CAAGACAACAGGTCAGGTCAGCAGATGGCTCTCACCATCCCCTGTAGAAAGGTGTCTCCAGCCACCACCACCCATCCTTTCTTCTTGGTTGTGGTCATTTTGATTCTTCCCATGTTGGTGAGGCCTGGCTTATCTTTCTCCATCAATGGAACATGCTCTTCCCTTTGTGTTGCTAAGGCTGCATATCCATTCTCCAGATGGACCACTGCAGGTGCAGGTGAATATCTCTGCTTGCTGCCAAAAGTCACAAGCCT
>NW_005849446.1:0-254 GCF_000455745.1 Alligator sinensis
GGCCCTCAACGGCTTGCCGAAACTCAGTAAGTCCAAAATAATTGCCCGGCCCTGG
This sequence comes from Alligator sinensis, assembly GCF_000455745.1. Lineage (NCBI taxonomy): Eukaryota > Metazoa > Chordata > Crocodylia > Alligatoridae > Alligator > Alligator sinensis. The sequence continues at coordinate 56 of NW_005849446.1, forward strand.
TACAATCTGTTTTTTCCAAGGCAGCACTCAGCTGCCTCCATTATGAGAGCATCTATTCTTCTTCCTGCAGTCTCAATCTTCATGCACATCATACCTTGTTACTCCTGTACTTAGAACAAGGCTCCTATCAGCAACAGTCTCTTTCACTGCTCAGTTCTGATTCAGCCTGAAAGCACCTGAAAAAGGCTGAGGTCTTATG
>NW_005849447.1:0-254 GCF_000455745.1 Alligator sinensis
ACCCTCCTTTTCATAGCATGGGGGCACTGGCAGGTTTATTGTGGGGAATAGAATCAAACTCAAACACTGTTCATGTGAGTTAGGGGGCTTGCTGACTGTCCCAGGGACGCTGGGGCTATAGGGGAACTGTGGGCCAAAATAGAAGGGGAAGAAAGCACGTACTTACCGTCCACAGGAGCTGGAAGGAGTAGGAGCAGGGCAGCGCGCTCTGGAAAACCATAGGCGTGGTTCATTAGCCACGCTCATATTCAGCT
>NW_005849448.1:0-254 GCF_000455745.1 Alligator sinensis
GTGAGGAAAACTTGCCTTTTTCCATTTAAAAAGTGGGGAAGGCAAGGAAGATTAGAAGAAGTCAGGCTTGTTTTCACCTAGGAAGTAACTCAAGCATTGGTGGTTCAATGTTCAAATTCCTGCTTGCTATATAGGAGAGCTAGGTTCAGTTCCCAGGTAATACAGATGCTACTTGGGAATACTTTGAATGTTAGCAGTCTGAGGTCATCCTTGACAGGTAGTGGTTTTTCTGGGTAAGGCATCTGGCTGGGGGC
>NW_005849449.1:0-254 GCF_000455745.1 Alligator sinensis
CATACAGCTCTGGACACACACTGTGCAATGGGCCCTGTTGTCCAGAGTCTCTGCCACATGCAGAGTGAGAAATGACAGCTAATCTTACTTCCATGCTCCATATCTGAATAGGTGCTGAGGCCAGGCATTGGGACCATCTCTAACACCCCCTCCTCACACTTCTCAACTAGCTTGCCTCCCCTTATGGAAAAGAATGAATTTTACACTAGTCATTCACCAATTACCTTGTTAAGGTATATATGATATATATACAT
>NW_005849450.1:0-254 GCF_000455745.1 Alligator sinensis
AAGGAAGTGGGTCACAGCCCAGCCCCAGACGGAGAGTGTGGAGGGCAGACTGGGGGAGGCACTGGGCAGTGGTGGAGCAGGCTGAATACTGAATCTGGTCTTGGCTGACACACAGGTAGCACAGCACTGGTCAGGCTCCTGGCCCAGCCCTGCAACACAGAGGCCTGCTTGGGGATTGCAGTGAGGGGCATGGCATGACAGCTCAGGTTAGTGATTCTCAACCGGGGAGCGTGGATCCCTGGGGTGCCGGGAGA
>NW_005849451.1:0-254 GCF_000455745.1 Alligator sinensis
GGGGACAGGACTAGGAGCCATGGCCTCAAGCGGGCAAGCCTCCTCTGAATCCCTTTGTGTGCACCCTCCTATGGCTTTGATACAGCCAGGGTGAGGCCTCCCAGGCTGTACCATCCCTCTTAAAACAGCTTTTTCCCCTTCTTTTTTTTCAATGAGGACCCTGGTTCCATATCTCTGCTCCTTTTCTTCCTCCGTGGGCAGATGCCACTGTGTCTGTTTGTTCTACTAGCCACCTCCATTTTCTTCCTTGAAAA
>NW_005849452.1:0-254 GCF_000455745.1 Alligator sinensis
TGGGGGAGACAGCGCCATGAGACAGGCCTCATAGGCACAGGAACCTCCCCTTGTTTCTGCCCAGATTTGCCATGGGGATGGATTTGCAATGGGAGTAGAGAACAAACCTCCTCACAGTGGTGAGAGGACTTGGAGACTGGACCAGGAGGTAAACGCCATCACTGGAGGTCTCACGCAGCCCCGCCACCCACCCGAGGAGCCCCTGAGCCACACCTGGGGGATGGTGTAGCCCCAGAACTGGGTCTCCTTGGTCA
>NW_005849453.1:0-254 GCF_000455745.1 Alligator sinensis
TTAGATAATTAGAAACGTCTCTTCCATTCCCCGCTGGACGTTTCCCTAATTAAACGTAAGGTAAAGAAGAGCATGGAATTGTTTGCTTGTGAGTGTCTTGTAGGGGTGGAGGATGACTTATGTGTTTTGTGATGGACACTTAATGCTGCACCTGGAAAAAGAGAGAATCTATCTTTAACAAGCACTGACAGCCATAAAAGAAAGCAACAAGCAGCAGCAATACCTCACTTATGACACCAGTTGTTGTACCAAAC
>NW_005849454.1:0-254 GCF_000455745.1 Alligator sinensis
AACAATTTTAAAATGAACACTGTGGTGTCAGGACAATCTGTTCATTAGAACAGGGTGTGAAATATATTGAATCGCTCTAAAGCTTCTCTTTCTTCTAGAATTCCCCAAAACACCTAGGCCAGGACCCATTCATTTTCTACAGCTCAGATTTCTGTTATTTCCATTTTGCTTTAACCTGCTAATGAAGTCTGAGAATATTTAAACTTTTTTCAGATCTATAAAGACAGACAACTTTTCTTACAGCCTCCTTGACT
>NW_005849455.1:0-254 GCF_000455745.1 Alligator sinensis
GCTGGTGTAATGCAAGCCAAAGCCATTCGCGGCGAGTGGATGGCACTTAAGGGATTAGTCTGGCCTGCCAAGAACGTGTATTAACCCAGCCCGCAGCCATGTATCTTATTGGGTCCTGGAGTTTTCCCTGTGGAAGCTTGGTTGTAGTTTTTTTTATCTTCATTAATAGTAAACCCTTCCAATAAAGTCCTTGGCACTCAGGTGGATCTGAAGTTCCCAAGAGCACAGATGTATTCAAAGCTCTGAAGCCTCAA
>NW_005849456.1:0-254 GCF_000455745.1 Alligator sinensis
GGATTCACGCTTGGAAAAAAGAAAGCTGAAAAACAAGGTGTCAGGGGCATGTTTTATATTGTAACTTGTGACCAACATGAAATATATTTATTCCAAGGAAATACACGCATAGCTCCCCACTAGAATTTCCTGAGATGCAAATGACAATAGCAAATCTGAGCAGCATACAAAGATTAAAAACTGGATTTAATAACCAAGAAACTGACTTTGGCACTGATTTATCTGTGAATAAGCAGCAAACAATGTCTCCCAGA
>NW_005849457.1:0-254 GCF_000455745.1 Alligator sinensis
TAATGTTTATGTTACTACTTGTAACTCTCCTGAAAGACATCTCATTGTCTTTCAAAATCCTCCTTCAAAGTGTGCTGCTGCAATCCCAGCAATGGCTGGCAACTCCGTATTATAACTCTTTCTTTATTTTTCCCTCTCTTCTATTCGGTATTACTGTCCAACTGGTTCACTGTTTTCCACTTCCTCTCCCCCTTATCCATTGTGCATTAGATATTATACTTCTCATATGAATATAGCTTCTTGGTTGTATATTG
>NW_005849458.1:0-254 GCF_000455745.1 Alligator sinensis
TGGGTCACAGTCTGGTTCCCCACTGTTAAGAATTGGTGCTAACAAGCCATCCCAACCAGCAGATGTGGTAATTTGAAATAGGCAGATCATGCTGTTGCCAAAAGTTTCAAAGTTGAACATGTCATCGATCCCAACTTCCCTCTTAACATAGGCAAAGTTGGACATTCCAAATATGGCATAGATAAACATGACCAGGAAGAGCAGGAGGCCAATGTTAAACAAAGCAGGAAGAGACATCATCAAAGCAAAGAGCA
>NW_005849459.1:0-254 GCF_000455745.1 Alligator sinensis
AGCCTCAGGTACTGGTGTCCCTGCCCAACACCTCCAGGCCTGATATTGGCTTTGGCCCTGGGTCAGGCCCTGGACCTCACCACCCCAGCCAAATCACCTGCCCCGAGTGGCCATCGTCCATTTATACCAAAGAGCAAGAGCATCACTTCCTTGTGGCTGGGGAGGTATTTTCCTCCAGGACTGGCAGGAGAGCCTTGAAAAGAGGATAGCTGTGGGGGTCTTACAGGAGGGCAGCAGGGTCACAGGGGCAGGGG
>NW_005849460.1:0-254 GCF_000455745.1 Alligator sinensis
CAATTTAGGGCCCCCATTTCATCTACACCCAAATTTTGTCTAGCTGTTCTGGTCAAAAGGAGTAGCAGTGAGAAGATGTAGAAGCAGGCCTCAGGACAAGTGAAGCAGTAAAGATTCTGGCAGAAACCTTGGACACACAACTCCCCAAGAGCATCGTATGTCTCCTACTATAGCAAGTAGGTTTGGTGTCAAGGTTTGGTGTGTGGTTGGAATATGGGATCCGACAGATTTCCATGACAACAATTCATGGCTGG
>NW_005849461.1:0-254 GCF_000455745.1 Alligator sinensis
AGGGATATCCAGGCTGTAGAAATAAGGAATTCACCCATCCACTGAATTCACTCATTAAGGACAGAAATCCACCTGTCCATACTCCCTCATCTTTTTTTTTAATCTGTATTTTCTGCCCTGGCCCCTCGATTAAGCTGTCCTCAGCTCCTTCATTTATGGTTCGAGGCTCAGCAGCAGTCTCCCAGGTCTGGCAGCTTCCCCCATGTTGGAGTTACATTGCACAACTGCCCCCAGCCCTGACAGCAGGGGAGAGG
>NW_005849462.1:0-253 GCF_000455745.1 Alligator sinensis
TTAATTTTCTTCTCACTGCAGCATGTTCTTGGGACCCAGTTGCCCGGCTTCCTTGATGTCGTGTAGCATCTAAATGTCTTCGTATAACGCCTTTTCATGAGACTCACATGCACAACTTTCTTCATGGTGTTGCGCATCTAATTGTCTCCGCACAGCTGCCTCCTTTTGTGTTTCATTAGCACAGGGTTTTTGATGGGGTTGTGCATCTTCTTGTCTTCATTCAGTAGCCTCCTCTTGGGATTCAGTAGCACGG
>NW_005849463.1:0-253 GCF_000455745.1 Alligator sinensis
CATAATTTTAAGTATTTTATTTATTCTTCTCCTCTTTCTTTTATAGTGGCCCAGATGGGAGGCAGCAGCCGATCCGAGCTGGCCCCGGGATCACCCCTGGCCTCAAGAGAGAATCCCTGGCACCAAAATCCTCAAGGTAAGTGCTGGCCGGTGTTTTGTGGGATAATGGCTGTGCCCATAATCAGCACACTTAGTGGCTTCTGTTCTACTCCGGCTACCCTTGTGGAGGGCGTCCCCATCTGCTTTTCTCAGT
>NW_005849464.1:0-253 GCF_000455745.1 Alligator sinensis
GGAGATGGTTCTAGATACACCTCCCACTTTTCCCTGCAGCGCTAGATGTGGCTCTTTCATAGCTTCAAGACCCCAATAATGTCAGCCATTCTGGAACTACATGTGGGGGTGGAAGAGACTGAGCGGCACATCTGCCAACATTTTCAGGGGGAGGAAACCAGCAGATCTGCTTGTTTAAATGCACAGATTTGTATCTATTGAACCAGACAGAGTCCAGACTGGGAGTCTGTCTACTGCAACATTCTTGTACATG
>NW_005849465.1:0-253 GCF_000455745.1 Alligator sinensis
TTTTTTTCATATGACAAGCATTATTCTATTAATAAGAGTCAGGCTCTTACACCATTGCACTTATATTATATATACTATATAATAAAGAGTAGCTCCTTTGAATTCAGTCTCTGCGCTCCTGAGCAGAACTAGTGCAGGGTCTGAAACAGGCTTCAGGAAATCAGTGGCATACCTGGGGTGGGGCGAACAGGGCAACTGCCCCAGGTGTCAACTTGGGAGGGCAAAAAAAAAGGTGGCTGCTGCCAGCAACTGC
>NW_005849466.1:0-253 GCF_000455745.1 Alligator sinensis
GAGTAAAAAACTCTGCAGCAGGATAGTACTAATATTTACAAGTACTACTCCGCTCCAGTCAGTCAACTTACTCCAGCCTAATAGGGGTGTATGTGTAGATGGGAGACCTTTACTGCACAACTAACTAGTCAACTCCACAGTAAATGTCTCACGAAGATGCACCAGTAGAGAAGAACGCATCAGTGCAGGCAGAAACGGGGCAATGTGATGAGCTGGGTCTCCTCCAGGTGCAGCAGTAGGGGGCTAGGCAGGG
>NW_005849467.1:0-253 GCF_000455745.1 Alligator sinensis
TTGGTCCAATAAAAGAGATCACCCTGAGAGAGCCTGGCCTCTCGAGGCATTCTTATCAGGCACATTTCCATTGAAGCCAAGGTACCAGTTTATTTGTGTGATTCATTCCTGAACTAGCCACATTGGAAAAGCACTTTGCCCCAGGGAGTGACAGTGCCCAGAAAGCATGTGTATTGAGGCAGAACGGCTCTCCAAACTATCCAGATGTCGGGGAAAGTGCAAACTGCTACATCCCTTGAAGGAGTGCTGTGTA
>NW_005849468.1:0-253 GCF_000455745.1 Alligator sinensis
CTTAAGCCTTTACAGTTTGTTTTCTACTTTTGTCTGACAATGTGATTAGTTTACCCATTCCTCTTCAAGGTTCAGGCAGGGAGATTTTGGCAGGAGGAGGAATCTGTGATTGCCTAAGATCATTAACTGGGTCATGCTGCCCTTTGGAAGAAAGAAGTGAACAAAATGTTTGGTAGATTTCTGTATTAGCAGAGTACTCTACCAGCTTTTCCCTTTTGAACTTGATGGTATGTCCTCATGGAAATTGCTATGG
>NW_005849469.1:0-253 GCF_000455745.1 Alligator sinensis
CAGGAAGGAATTTTATCCTATGGTCAGATTGATACAGACTGGGTATGTCTACATGTTCATTAATGAACCATAGTTGCTGTGCATTAAGTTATATCATGCAGTAGCATATTAACATGGTTTTTGCCATGATGCACTACCGTGCAGTAGTATTAGGCTACTTCGCACTTACTGTCTCGTGGAGATGCACCCACTGTGTGGGTATTTGCTTTCCTCTGCAGTGGAGAGCATGGCCCTCTTCCTTGGATCTCTCAAG
>NW_005849470.1:0-253 GCF_000455745.1 Alligator sinensis
CTAAACCTGGATCTTTACAGTTCTCATCTCTGCCCCAGTAGAGCCTTAGGACTATAACTTGTTCCTTAGCCAGCTGTTTCCCTCTCGTCTGTCCCGCTCCTCATTCTTTTGATGGTTTGTAACTTCTCAGAGTCTTCTTCTAAAGTGTTTTTTATTTGGTAATAGCCTGAACCAGCTGATGAAAGTAGTTCAGTCACCCTCTGTGGATCCATTAGCAAGTCCCAGTTCTGGAAGCCAGTGAAATCCTATAACA
>NW_005849471.1:0-253 GCF_000455745.1 Alligator sinensis
AGGTGTTCCATGGGCTCCACATCAAGGCGTTCTCGGTCGCTATCTGCTTTGCTTCCTGCCACAAATGACCCGCCCGGCACAGAAACTTTCTACCTTGTGATCCAAAGCAGGACGGGAGCGGTTTTCCACATGCCACAAGAGCATGGAAGAACCATAAAACCTAATTGAATTTTGAAGCTTGGCACCCCTTTGTCAGGGGATATATTTAGCTTGAATTGAAATTGGTTGGCAGAAAGCCATGGGCCGGCATGAC
>NW_005849472.1:0-253 GCF_000455745.1 Alligator sinensis
CGACCCTAGCATCTATGAATCTATGAAAATTTTACATCTCTAACTATAATCTATCATATTTAAGTAGGCTGTATTGACCTATTCTTGTGGTGGGCTCCTACCTTACCTGGTAGCAGAGACGCCATAGTGAGAGTATTGGTCCAGGTGGTTTTACTGTACCTAGACAGGGAAATCTCTTTTCCCTGTCTAGGTACAGAAAAGTTCCCATCAGTATGTTTGCTGATATGGGCCATGTGTTTTATAGTCATGCTCA
>NW_005849473.1:0-253 GCF_000455745.1 Alligator sinensis
TGCAGTGGTGGGAGTTGTGCCCTGCTCCGCCCTGGCTGGGCAGCACCTCCCCCAGCCTCACTCTCTCATGCTGGGACCTCAATTTGTCATTTCCCCAACCCTCCCCCCTCAATACTCCTTCCCTCACAACAGACTTACAAGCTAGACCTGGCTGCTCTCCCTTCTGCCAGGTTGTGCTCCTGGCCAGCTGCATGCTGTGCTGCACAGGGCATTTATCGGCGGCATTATCGGCCACATCAGCCAAAAAAAGCTG
>NW_005849474.1:0-253 GCF_000455745.1 Alligator sinensis
CCATGGAGGACCCAGCCTCCGGGTGCCTCAGCTTTTTAAACATCAGCCTGCCCCGCTTTTAAACATCAATTTTTTTACACCTCTGAGTATCCAGGAGTCTAATTTTCTCCCCACACTGCAAATATTTTTTTTGTTCCTGCACATGCCTGTTGCCTCACCTCAAAGGGGTTTGAGGCAGGGCAAGAGGCATGTGCGCACTCGTGTGGATGCGCCCAGTGTGTATGTCTACATGTGCATTAGATCTGGGAGAAGT
>NW_005849475.1:0-253 GCF_000455745.1 Alligator sinensis
CCAGCCACCCCAAAATTCACTGTAGCCCTCCCCCCCCGCCCCGTGTTCCCAGCGCTGCTGCTGTCCACCCCAAGCACAGCACAGCCCAACCCTCCCCATCCAGGAAGAGCCTGGTGCAGCCCTGGCCCCAGCCCGCAGTGGCAGCCCGCCCTGCCCCGCACAGATCTGGAAGCACATGTCCCACATGCCCTCCCAGGGCATGTGCAGTGGCAGGAGCCACCACCTTCTCCCTGCACCCCCTGGATGAGCTGCT
>NW_005849476.1:0-253 GCF_000455745.1 Alligator sinensis
CACCCAGGCATGCTGCCCTCCTCTCCCTGCCTGGCACACGTCCAAGGAGAGTCCCATGTGCCCCGATCCACACGAACAGCAGCCTTGAGCAGCGACTCCCCCGGCCTTGCTATCACTCCCACATCCCAGCAGCAAGAGGCAGTCTCCACCAGCCCCTTCTCAGGTGCCTCCAGGTCTTTCCTGGGCAGCGCGGTGGGTCTGGACCAGCATCTCCCAAGATGCGCCCTCCTGGCCAGTTGGACACATGACCACT
>NW_005849477.1:0-253 GCF_000455745.1 Alligator sinensis
CACTGGGGGAAGGGCAGGTGTCTGGACACCTGCTTTTCCTGCTGCAATGTTGCGGTGGGGGGCAGAAGAGAGGAGTGCAGCAGCTCCCAGCAAAATGGTGTGCAGTGCTGGGAGCTGCCCCACCCTCCCTGCATGAGCTACTGCTCCATCCTGCTCCACCCCGGCTGGACAGCCTCTGCTCCAGTCCCAACCCTCTCTCTCCATGGGGGGCCTTGATCTACTCCCCCATGCCCCTTCCCTTCCCCCACACCAG
>NW_005849478.1:0-253 GCF_000455745.1 Alligator sinensis
GTTCAAGTGATGCTGCTTCTCATTAGGACTCTGTAGTGATGTCCCTGAAAACTTATTTAAAGGTCAGGCCATCTGGGCGGGCTCTGTTTTTCCTCCCAGGGCTGCTTGAATCCTGAATTGGGAGCCAGAAAAGCCTGCTCCCCATGGGGTCCCCCCTCGTCACTGGAGAAGCAAACTGAAGTGATGAGAAGGGAAAGCTTCAGATACGGGGAGTGAAAGACTGTCTCAGGGCTTGAGACCTCTGCTCTCTCCC
>NW_005849479.1:0-252 GCF_000455745.1 Alligator sinensis
GGAAGGCAGATGGGTTACAGGATGGATCTCGGCTACACATCCTCCTTGCCGGGTCTTGCCCTTCTGCTCAGGGTTCGATCAATCAGGTCAGGAAGGAATTTTACCCCCTGAGCAGATTTCTGGACTGCAGGGGTATTTGCCTTCCTCTGCAGTGGGCGGGGTGACTTTACCTGGGATGCCTTGAGCATGTATTAATAAGTGTTTGCAAAAACAGGGCTCTGGCTGCCGTGATCCCTTGGCTTCACCTGCGGC
>NW_005849480.1:0-252 GCF_000455745.1 Alligator sinensis
GCTTTTTGAAAAACTGAAAACTGAACAGAGCTGAGGTGAAATAATTTTAAATGGAAAATATCCCTGTGTACACTAACTCTAAAGGTAAAAACTGAGGGGGGGGGACCCTCAGGATCATAGTGTTGCCAAAAGCTTTTAAACCAAGTTTAATTGTCTTATAGCCGCTTACCTTGTTTTAGCAAGACACACCTTCAGTTTTAAGAGTGTGAATAGATCTCTAACAGGCAAGAAAATACTTTCATAATAAGGTGC
>NW_005849481.1:0-252 GCF_000455745.1 Alligator sinensis
TGGAGGGGAGGGACTCCTTGCCATCACTGCCTCTCTCTCTCCTTCCATCGCCTAACCCCAGCTACCCCGGCCGCAGGCACAATGCAGTGCCGAACAGCAGAGCCTGCCCCAGCTCAGGCACAGGCACGGGTGCTGGTGCAGGGGTTGTGCATTACCTGCCACTTGCTGTCTTCCCGCAGCTCTGCAACTCCCTCCAGCCGAGATGCCCCCTCCTTGGCTGTCACCATTTCGGGGCCCCTCCTCTCCCGCTGG
>NW_005849482.1:0-252 GCF_000455745.1 Alligator sinensis
TTTTATAGCTTACATAAACATAGGGTTTCAGTGTGGTGATACGTGATTGGTTATACCTTTTTGCAAAACTTAATACATTCATAGTTCTAAGACAGAATTGCAGCCAAATTAACGTCTTTTAGTAACCTTGTATCTTATAAAATTTATTGTGCAGGGCAAGCATTAATCTTTGTGTTCTTAACAGGAAGCCTTGAGTTTTATCATACAGCGAGCATTATCCAGACTGTTCTTTATTATGACACAGTTTATCTA
>NW_005849483.1:0-252 GCF_000455745.1 Alligator sinensis
CGGGCAAAGTACAGCGTGCCAACTGACTGGATCCTGCCTGCAGGCACGTGCCCACCAATTGATTGGATCCAGCTCTTGGTTACCCCTGCAGCACTCTGCATGGCGCCTCGTCTCGCCTGTTCCCTCCAATGGCCCTAGCCTTGGCCAGCACGCACAGCTTCCCAGTAGGGCTGCTCCCGGTGTGACTTCAGCTGCCTGGGTACTGCTTGGCTCCCCCTACCTCCAGTGGCTCCTCCTGCTCCTGCTGTGCCA
>NW_005849484.1:0-252 GCF_000455745.1 Alligator sinensis
GGTCAGATGCAAACTCTGAAGGTGGATTCTCTCCCTACAGTGGTTGTAATCAATACTGAGAATGAAACCACCAGACTTCAGGGATGCATTCTTGGAGGCTGTGGACCATCTCTTTATAAAATATTTTAGAATTTGTGTATATTAATAAAAGCAAATGGTACAACCTGAACTGAAAAATTTCCAGCATAGTGCAAACAAAGTGAATGTAGTTTAAAAACAGGTTGCTTTTCACAGGGGCATCTTAACTATACT
>NW_005849485.1:0-252 GCF_000455745.1 Alligator sinensis
GGCAGGAGTTGTCACAGAATGGCTGATATGCTGTTATTCTAATTTACTCAGAGGTAGTTTGCCCCAACCTCCACTCCAGCTTACCTAGCAGTGCTTGTTTAGGTAGCCATACACCTAAATAATCTGAACTCATATGTAATGGCCACCCAAATAAAAGAGGAACAGACAGTGTCCACATAAGTTTGTTTATATTCATTTTAAAATACCATTTTGGAATTTAGCACTCAAGGTCTAGTTTTATATCCATTAAAG
>NW_005849486.1:0-252 GCF_000455745.1 Alligator sinensis
AGTCAACACAGAACAGCTGAACACAATAAATCTCTTAACTCAATTATTTTGCTCTCCCTCTACTGTAAGTCCTGGGTTGAAATGTGGGCCACTCGGCCAGGGGACACTTCAGCCCTTCCTGGAAGACCATCCTGTTTCTGGTAGTGGAATGGCTTATTTTGCTCAGACCACACACCTCTTTTAAAACACCACTCCAATGTCTTTTCCTTGGGCTGTTCTAGGATTTTGAAGAGCGGGGTGCAGGTGGTGTGG
>NW_005849487.1:0-252 GCF_000455745.1 Alligator sinensis
TCCTTCCTTCCACCCAGCCATCTATTCCTCCATCCATCTCCCCACCCACCCAACACAAACATCCACCCCACTCGTCCATCCATCCACCCCGGCTCCCACCACAGCCGTGCGTGTCTGTCCATGCACACAGCCCTCCAGGCACCACCCCCTGCGCCCCCCAGTCCCGTGCTAAGGGGCAGGTGAATTCGGTCCCTGGCAGGCTCTGCCTCGGGCTGGGCCTGCCTGCCCCTGGAGGAGGAGGGGGGGCTGCCG
>NW_005849488.1:0-252 GCF_000455745.1 Alligator sinensis
TGCAGCAGTGGGGAAGGTGCTGTTGCATGTCTGTCTGTCCCTGAACTTCTTCTGCAGCAAAGGAAGGCACCACTGCATGTCTGTGTCCATCTTGCCCCATGCTTCGCCTGCAACAAAGGCTGTGCAGGGATCCAGTGACGGTGGGCACAGCCTCCGGCCTTGCCCTTACCTCTGCAGGCCTCAACACAGCCAGCGGTGCCTGCACAGGCATCGCTCGACACAGGCTGTTCAGAGACCCCCTGAGATGGGGAG
>NW_005849489.1:0-252 GCF_000455745.1 Alligator sinensis
GAACACAGAAAAAAGTAAGTGCTGGAGATGTGGAAAGTTGGAGAACCCCAGTAGAATGAATTCACTCAGTGCAGAGAGGTTTCCTTCTGGCGTTCTTTCCTTTGTCATCTAGAATAAAGGAAATAGGAATCAAACAAAGACATCAGGAGAGAATCAAACAAGGGGTGGGGAACACCAGTGAGACTAATTTTCTTTTCTTTTCTTTTCCCCTTTTTCTTAACTGCTTGTAAAGTTATCATTTCCGTATAAGTA
>NW_005849490.1:0-252 GCF_000455745.1 Alligator sinensis
GCATCCTGCACCCCCACCTCCCCACCTGTGGCGCCCCCAGCCCCGGGGCTGTGCCCAGCAGTGGGGACGGACAGGATCCAGCGTCCCGGGATGTTGCCCCGGGGCTGGGGCGGGGGGAGGCTGGAGCACGCGTGCCGAAGACGGGGCAGACGAGGGTGGGGCTCCAGGAGGGGAGAAATACAGCCAGGACAGGCTGGCAGGGGCTGCGGGTCGGGAGCGCGGGGCACCGCAGGGCCCCAGCTGGGGGCGGGC
>NW_005849491.1:0-252 GCF_000455745.1 Alligator sinensis
CCCACCATATCCCCTGAGCAGTATGTGAGCACCACAACCAGGAGAGGGGTCCGGGTCATGGCAAGACTTCAGACCAGCTCGGCTTCCTGAGGCCAGCATGTTCCTGGCAGAGACATCCCGATTCCTCCTTAAAGCCCCAAAGCTGCGAATGGCGCCTTCATACAAATCTACTTCCCATTCACTGGCTCCTGTAAACACACCACACACCCCCATCTGACAGGGCCATGGACACAGATAAGAGACCTGTGGCCT
>NW_005849492.1:0-252 GCF_000455745.1 Alligator sinensis
TTGATAACATTCATAAGCAGTATTGCAACCAGTTGTGACCAAGGAAGTGCAGTGGATCCACATCAGTTTTTGCTACTTTGGTGTCTACCTGCTATCTTAATTCTGTTTGGACACAAAGGGTGCATCTACACATCACCCTACGGAGACATAGGGATGCACTATGTCACCGTACAGCACGCTATGATGATGTAGCGATCACATGGGTCCACATGTGATTGCTGGCTACATCACCGTAGTGGCACACTCCCCTGG
>NW_005849493.1:0-252 GCF_000455745.1 Alligator sinensis
GGGGGGGGAATAAGGAGGATCCAGGGAATTACAGACCAGTAGAAAAAAGAGTATATTGTACTTTATGGACTAAAAAGTATGTGTGAGCGTGTTCACGCGTGTACGTGCGCACATGTTACACAAATTGCCAATGGTGAGACTTTGTAACGGGGGAGAAAGCAAAATGCTGCATTTATTGACCACATGAATTAGACACAGTGGTTCTGACACACTATTCATATAGACACACACTGATCATCATACACGTCATTA
>NW_005849494.1:0-252 GCF_000455745.1 Alligator sinensis
AATTATATAGGAAGAGACGGTCTCTTTGCCTGCAGCTCCAGCCTCCTCTCTGTCATCTTAAAGTGCTCTCTCTGAACAGTTCCTCTAAAACAAGTTCCTAGTGCTCATCCAGACAGCGTCTCATGTCCCTGTTCCCTCTTTCAGAGATTCAGAAGACTTCACAAAGCAATAGTCAATGGAACACTTCTGTCCAAGGTCATTTGTACACATCACATGCTTTTATCTTTCTTGGGCTGCAGCAGCATGACTGTT
>NW_005849495.1:0-252 GCF_000455745.1 Alligator sinensis
TTTCTTTTTTTTTTTTCTTAAAGGGCTGGAGTTGGGCCGGGCAGGGCAGCCATAGGGGGTTGGGGGGGACTTGGGGGGCTCGTGGCAGAGCCCCCCACACAGCGTGGGACAGTGGGGGGCAGCAGTGATCCCCCTCCCCCCCTGCCTGGCAGCACCCAGTGAGTGGGGGCTTTTTTTTAAATCACCGGGAGCTGGGGCAGGCAGGGCAGCAGTGGGAGCCTGGGGGAGGAGGCAGGGGGCGGGGGGGGCGGG
>NW_005849496.1:0-252 GCF_000455745.1 Alligator sinensis
CCACCAGGCCCCCATGGCTGCCCCCACAACTCCAGGAACCTTCACTTTAAAGAAGAAAAAAAAAGAAAAAATAAACTGAAAAAAAGCCTCTACTTACCCTAGAAGCAGAGTGGGGGGGCTCCAGGACCTCCTGGCAGAGCACCCCCAGGGCAGCACAGGACAGTGAGGGGCAGCAGGGCCTGGCCTGGAGCTGTCCCTCTGCCCCACACTATGTGAGCAGTGCCCCAGTCAGCCAGACGGCAGTTGGAGCTG
>NW_005849497.1:0-252 GCF_000455745.1 Alligator sinensis
ATTTTTGGTGTATCTTGCAGGCCCACCCTTGTGCGTTTCTACCTTCCCCTGCTCCTAATTTAAGTCTGTGCCACACGGCTCCCTTGACCAAAGCTTCAGGTGGTATGAGAGGCACTGAGAAGGCTGCCAGCACTCAGGGTATGATCAGTGATTAGTTGCTAGTGGCCATGTACATGGGAAGCTGTCTGCAACCTCCCTGCTGATACACCTACCCCAGGGGCGGGCAAAATATGTCCTGTGGGCCAGATCCAG
>NW_005849498.1:0-252 GCF_000455745.1 Alligator sinensis
AGGGTCCTCAAACCTGGCACTGGAGCATCTCATCCTCTGCGGGGTCCCAAACCATGCAGGCTCTCATCCTGCACTTGGAGGTTTTGGGCGGTGGCTGGGGATTGTCACTCCCTTTCTTTACTTCCACAGGGGGCAGCTGAAGAAAGGCAGCAGATACTTAGCAGAAACCAACTGGGCCCAGCCTCTCCTTCAGGCCAGAAACAACTAGGGGCCCATCGAGCTCAGCGCTGCCCCAGGGCCCAGCACTGAAGT
>NW_005849499.1:0-252 GCF_000455745.1 Alligator sinensis
CACCAATTTGCTTACCAAATTTTTATTGATATTTCAGTTAATTAAGTTAATATATTTCTCATTCATAATTTATCTATTTATAAAATAAGACATTTTTAGAAAGTAACATTTTAAATCATTTTTCATTCACTGATAATAATTCCCCTTCCCCCAGCATGTACAGGACTGGGGCATTAGGGTCCAAATCAGCATGCATGGGGGTCAAGATGGCAGGCCTGAACCAGCCGGTGTGGTGATGGGGCTGGGGCAATG
>NW_005849500.1:0-252 GCF_000455745.1 Alligator sinensis
TACTTAGTTATCTTCATACACGCACAGTGTCGTTGCTCATCACAGCTATTGGTGTAGGCTTGTCCTGAGTTGAAAACTGCACAGGACTTTCCAGGCTGTGATTTAATTACTGGAAACCTGTATGTGAAAAGAAATATTTCTTGTCAGCCAAGGAAACCAGTGAAAACACAAACAGTGTTACTGCATTAAATACCAGAATACTGGAAATATCATGTTTTATTCATTAATATAATTTCTCAGAAAAATTATCCA
>NW_005849501.1:0-251 GCF_000455745.1 Alligator sinensis
GACTCAATGATCTGTTGATATCCCTTCCAACTCTAGCATCTATGCATCTATGAATGAGGCCGCATACTCCCAGTAGGTCATAAGTGCATTAGCCACAATCTTGTCATGCTCACTCCCTTGTGTTGGGCCAGGCTACTCACTCCAGGACTATGGTCACCATGCTGTACATGTGCACAAGACGCAGAGGACTGCACCCAGAGGCTCCAGCACTGTGCACGAATGTGGGGGTCCTCTCCTCTGAAACCTTTGTC
>NW_005849502.1:0-251 GCF_000455745.1 Alligator sinensis
GGAAGCCTTCTACCCAAGTTATGGTCTGCAAGCTGGGAGGGGACATGGTGCTTCCCTAACCCGAGTTGTTATAAAGGGTAAGGGAAAGCAGAGGGTAAACCAATCACTGCCTCTCATACAGTGGTCAGCAGAGTTGGCTGTTTGTTAGCAATCAGGTATGTATAAAGAATGTGAATACAGGACAGAAAGTTTTGACATTGTTTCTGTGGACCTGGTCCATCTTCTACATCTCCTTAATGGGCTGAGGGTTG
>NW_005849503.1:0-251 GCF_000455745.1 Alligator sinensis
TCTTTAGTATCACTCTGTTCCTTGTTCTCTCCTCATTTCTCTGGGCCCATGAGAAAAGATCAGGAAATGGGAGAAAAGATGTTCAGTCATGTGCACATACCAGCTGGCCCCTACCTACCAACAGCTACTCTTCACCAGTGGTTCCCTGATTTGCTCTGTGCCTGTGAGACTGCAAAAAGGTTTGGACCAAATGTCTCTGTGCCCATGTTGGGCTTTTCTAATTTCAGGCAGTGATGCCAGAGAGGAGGGGG
>NW_005849504.1:0-251 GCF_000455745.1 Alligator sinensis
TCTGCCAGTGCCGGGGAGAATGCAGCCAGGGGGCTTGACCCCACCCTAAGCACACTCAAGCGAGGGATGCCGGAGGAGTCTGGCAATGCCTTGGCCCCATCCCAGCCCATGGGACTTGTGAGTGATGGGGCAGAGATAGAGTGCCTGCCTCTCCAGTGTTGGGCACAGGAGACAGCAGAGAGGCTCGCCACCCCCTCACCCACTCCCCTGCCCACCGAGGCCAATGATGAGGAGATGGAGTGCCTGCCCTC
>NW_005849505.1:0-251 GCF_000455745.1 Alligator sinensis
GAAGACATGAACACTGTTCCATAACAGAGATCAGGCACTCTGTAGCATTGGCACCAGGACAGTGCGCAACTGCACAGCCCTTGGGATTTCCAGTTTTTGTGAACAGACCAGTTAGGAGTCTCTGTATATAACCAAATTAAGATAAATGCATGTGACGGATTTGTGGAAAAAGGAATATGCTGATAGGACAGAAGGTGGACAGTATAATGGCCACAATCAAACCAATCAATGATGCCCAGAGATGAAGTGTC
>NW_005849506.1:0-251 GCF_000455745.1 Alligator sinensis
CAGACTGCTTGGCTGCATCTCTGTCTGGCTTAGAGGTCCTCACCCTGATTTTGTGCTCTGGATTGGATCCTCCTGCCTTATTCTGCTTGCTCCTGCTCATCTTGGACCTCCAAGCCTGCATCAACCATGTGCCCTGACCATGACCATCTCAGTCCTCAGCCTTGACTTGGACTGATACCAGCTTGACCTTGGCTCGCAACCTTCCCCTGACCTAGAATGCTCCATTCAGACTGGCTGCTATGAGCCAGTTT
>NW_005849507.1:0-251 GCF_000455745.1 Alligator sinensis
CTTTTCCAACCTAATCCCAATGTTCTTCATCGGCCTGTACCTGTTCTTCTCCCTTCTGCACATGCATCAGCAACAGGAGCATAGTGAGAACAGAACAGACCCGCTTCTTGCTCTTGATGCTGTTGCAGGTGACACTGCAGCTCCAGCAGGTGGGAGGAGCGATTACCAGCAATGTCCTAATCAACTTTTGCAACCCTGGGCTAAGGGGCGGCTCGTGTGAGGCAGGGCTGTGCACTGATGCAGTCGCACCT
>NW_005849508.1:0-251 GCF_000455745.1 Alligator sinensis
TATGTTTGCTGTGTGTGTGTATTGCAAGGCAAGAAAACTTCTAAAAATAAGTATCTGCAATCTCATTGATAAAGGGGGTGTGGCAGTGAGATGCCCCCACAGGCTCTCAAAGGGGATGGGGCAGACTCCTTGGGCCCCAAGCCACACAAGCAGACCCCCCCCCCGGGGAAACTTACCTCCAGGAGCACAACCAGAGCCAGAGCAGGAGCCACGGCTGCAGGAGCCAGCATTACGCTGGCTGTTTAATCAGC
>NW_005849509.1:0-251 GCF_000455745.1 Alligator sinensis
AGCTCTGATTTAATTAGTCTATAAGGTGCAAACCACCCTGCCTTCTGCCTGACTCTGTTACAGTCAGGTAAAGAACAACTTAGACCTCAAACTGCACAATGTCTATCTCCTGTGTACAGTTTGCTGAAATATTATTAAAATTTTGAGTTAAAAATATTTACTCACTTTTGTACAATCTTTTGATATCTAAAGATGAAAATGTAAGTGTTAAGTCTCAGCATGCCTTTTAGTATCCTGCCACTCATAGATAG
>NW_005849510.1:0-251 GCF_000455745.1 Alligator sinensis
CCTCTGCCCGTCCCGACCCGCTCCCCATGCCCCTGCCCTAGCCTGGCCTGGCAGGGCCCCACCACCACGGGCAGCTTCGCCACCCAGCCTGGGGGCTGCCAAGAGTCAGAGCCAGTGCGGGAGGCAGCCATGTCCCCCCGGCCTGGCCTGAGCTCGACCAGCCTGGACAAACCCTGTGTCCCCACCCCGGCGTCAGCCCCACCCCTGCCCCAGACATGGGCCACGGGGCTGTGTCCTGTTGCTGCCAAGGG
>NW_005849511.1:0-251 GCF_000455745.1 Alligator sinensis
AGTTACTGTAACTTACCTCTTTCTCTTTTTGGATTATATCAATGGGGGTTGAGCACTGTGTTAGGTTTGGAGAATATGTTGTAATATCATCAACACAACCTAAAAAGAAAAAGTTATAAATATAACAAGATAAATAGTACATAATTTTCATCTTTTAAGTACAGTACATTTTCAGTTACACAGAATCCTTTGGAAAGCACCCTCTGAAAGCCATTCAGACAGCTGAATTCATTTGGATATGTGAAGCTACA
>NW_005849512.1:0-251 GCF_000455745.1 Alligator sinensis
AGCTGTGTGGAAGTGAGAACGAGGAGCTGAGCATGGGAGGAACTGGGGACCAGAGGGTGCGGCTGAGACTCTGGACTCCGGGAATCTCCCTTGTGTGAGAGGAGAGTGGGGTATAATGGTTAGAGCAGTGCAGTGCTGGATTTCCAGATTCCTGGACTCTTTTCATCGGCCCCAACCCGTTACCAGAATGGGAATGGTTGTCCAGGGGTGTCCGGGCCTTCTCCCCTCCATCACCCACCTCATTCAACCTT
>NW_005849513.1:0-251 GCF_000455745.1 Alligator sinensis
TCGCCAGGTTCATAAACTGCCTCTCTCCTTCGCTGCTCCAAGCGCGTTGCCCAAACTTGTGCTGAGATGACTGCTCAGATTGGTTCCTGTAGCAGAGCATCCAGGGCCTGTTGTGGGGGGTGAGGTGGGTTGGAGGGGCAGGGAACGGGGGAACCGCCACCATGGTGAAAGCCAAGCAGCAGCCAGGCTGCAAGTGTGATCTTTTCCAAGGGCAGTGCTGTGCAGCCGCCTCTCCCGTACCCGTCCGTGCA
>NW_005849514.1:0-251 GCF_000455745.1 Alligator sinensis
TCAGGGGTGGATTCAGGAAGTGAATTTTGGGGAGGAGGAGAGGGAAAGGGAGGGAGACGCATCTGCATTCCTTGATCTCACGAGCTAGTCACCATGGATTCTCCTGGAGCTGGTGCTTTGGCTGGAACAATGGCATTCAGTCCCTGGCTTTCCGTACTCTGCCAGGCAGCTGCTCCAACACAAGCCACACTGAGAAGCTGATGAGCTCACAGAAGTCACTGCATGGGCCACACAGCCAAATGGTGGGCACA
>NW_005849515.1:0-251 GCF_000455745.1 Alligator sinensis
TAAATGGAAATAATAGAGAAGAGTCAACATCATGTAACTAATCAACTCCCAGGGGTGGACAGCCAGTGCCCTATGGACTATAGATGGGACCTCTGCTTGAGGTCATGCCTGGCATGGAGAGGAATTTGGCTGAGATACCTGGCAGTCAGGTACAGTTAATAGGTATGATTTTGCAGAGGCAAGCAGAATGGAGAATAGTTGTTTGCCTCTCAGAGGCTTGAAGTGGAGGGGAATGGGATGAATCCATACAT
>NW_005849516.1:0-251 GCF_000455745.1 Alligator sinensis
TTTGTCACTTTATTATCCCCTAGGTGCTTATGCATTTATTGTTTCATAACTGGTTCCAGAATCTTTCCGGGGAGTCTCCATTATACTGGACGTAAAAGACCAGATATTTTAGGGGAACACTTTTGCTCTCCATTTTGGATGAAAGTTCCTGTAGAACGTGCCTTGGTAACCTTGCCTCCCCTGAAGTACGGTCTATGTGTTACACAGTGGGAGAGGGTACAGAAGTAGGGATGGCAGCAACATCTGGGCAA
>NW_005849517.1:0-251 GCF_000455745.1 Alligator sinensis
GGACCCAGATGCAAACTGTGCTCCCTCCTCAATACACACCACAGCCTCGCTAAACCAAATAATATGGATGTTAGCATCTGAGGGGTTTTCATCTCAAGCTCTTCCTTTCCCATATAGGCCATTTCCTGCTTACAATGCCCCTCCGCTGTCTACACTGGCAGATGGTGCAATCCCTACAGGAAGGACTGAACGAACCCCAATCTGACATCAGGTCAGGAAGACACAAAGGCTTGTGGCAGGACACTTTAAGC
>NW_005849518.1:0-251 GCF_000455745.1 Alligator sinensis
GGGGGTGGGCAGGGAGGGAGGGAGTGGGGTGCACATGGGTGGGGGGTCACAGGTGGAGGAGAAGGGAGGGAATGGTCCTGGGAAGAGGTCACGGGTGGGGGTCAGGAGTGAGGTCCTGCCTAGTGGATAGGCAGGGAGGTGAGGTTGGGGAGGGGCGTGTGGCAAGGTCACGGAGGCAAGTTCATGGGTGTTGGAGGGAGGGAGGGGCTCTGGGGAGACGTCAGGGGTGGGAGGGTCACAGGTGGGGAGCG
>NW_005849519.1:0-251 GCF_000455745.1 Alligator sinensis
TCATAATGTGGGGTCCCTGATGGGGTCTGCTGCATGCCTCCAGGCGAGGGCAGGAGCTCTGATCTCTCAGGATGGGGCTGCCCCTGCCCCTGCCCCTGCCCCTGCAGGATGGAGGAGAGAGGTTTGGGTCTGAAGAATTGCACCCACCCCAGTATCTGCCCAGATTCGCAGCACAGGTCTCTACCCAGTCCTGCCGGGATTCACACGTGCTCCCTGCAGGAACTCGGTGAGCCTTCCCCATGAGGCGCAGC
>NW_005849520.1:0-251 GCF_000455745.1 Alligator sinensis
CCCTACCAACTATGAAACTATGAAACCGCACAGCAGTGTGCACCAGAGGGCATGACACATTGACACTTGCCAGCTACATAACAGCCCAACTTGCTGCCCAGATCCACTGCAGCCAGGGCGAAGCAGCACAGCAGCAGCCCTATACAGCAACACACAACACTGCAGTCACACAAGAGCACTGCACAGAGAAACAGAAGAGCTGCAGCATCCATTCGATCCAGCATGGATCTCAACACCCAGTATCAACGCAC
>NW_005849521.1:0-251 GCF_000455745.1 Alligator sinensis
TTTTATCCTGGGCACAGGGGAGAGATCCCACAAAGGGACAGAGAACAGTTCCTGGGGTTTTATTCTGAAAGCCAAAGGGAGCTGCCTCGCCTCTCATCTGCAATGGCTTCTGCACTGAGAGCAGGGGCCAGCTCAGGCTGCGGGTCCAAAGTTTTAGAGTTGTGGGTTAAGGCTCACCTTAACAACAGCTGTATCCACTCCACCAGCCCAGCTTACATCTGAGTGTACAGCCTGTGTCCTTGGCCCTGGAC
>NW_005849522.1:0-251 GCF_000455745.1 Alligator sinensis
ACCCCTGGCAGTGGTCCCTTGTTGCTGGCAACAGAAGGTGGAATGATTAGACTTGTTCATCGGACTTTGTGGCCCACGTTGGGACCAGGAGGATGGTTTCCAGTGCAGAATCCCTACACAGAGAGGCCTTAGAAAATCTCACAGGTCACAGAGGAGTAGACATCCTTCATGTACACAAGACACTCACCGAATCCTATATTCACCTCTAGGTCTCTTGAGATGCTTTGTCTCTTTGGATGTGGCCAGCAACA
>NW_005849523.1:0-251 GCF_000455745.1 Alligator sinensis
CTCGAGTGTTCTTTGAACCATATTTATCATTGGCATGAATTAAACTAAATCACCTGACATAAATGAGATTGTATGTGCTTAGCTGGCTGTGAATTTGATTCCTTTCCTCATAAGCCTTATAAGATTTAAGAAAAGGGGTCTTCTGTTTTTCACATTTCAGGACATTGCTTAATTTGAAGTCCTTTAACATGAACTCCCCTACCCCACCTGGGGTAACCTACTCATAAATAAATTAAGAGGCTGTGACATAG
>NW_005849524.1:0-250 GCF_000455745.1 Alligator sinensis
GATGCCCAGAGCACCCCTTTTCACCAAACACTCTCACACCTTCCTCACCTGGGGCCACATCTCACTCAGGGTCTGCTCAGCCGGAGCCCAGTCCAGCTCCAGCTCCTCCCCCAGCCTCCTGGGTAGCGAGCAGGAGTCCAGGAGGGTGTTGGGAACAGCAGTTTTGGCAGGTACAAGTGGTGGCTGGAAGGTCAGATGCCAGCACCGCTTTCCCTCCCCTCCCACGTAGCTGTGGAGTTTGAGCCAGGCC
>NW_005849525.1:0-250 GCF_000455745.1 Alligator sinensis
GTTTGTTCCTCCATAAAAAGGAAAAACCCACATTTACCAGCTCTGCCTGTGACATTCTTCCGCCTTGGCTGTTCTGTTAATTGGCCGTCAAGGGGCTGTTGTGACGAACTTGCTCACGCTCTTTGAGAACTAAGGATTTCAAGGCCCTTCACAAAATGACATCACTATGGGGCACATGCAAAAAGCGCCACTTGAATTATATTAGCTTATATCTAAAACATTCAAGGCATCAGGGTAGGTGAACTGTGTC
>NW_005849526.1:0-250 GCF_000455745.1 Alligator sinensis
GAAGTTGTGCTGAACTTTTGTCCAGACATGGAGGAAAGGTCCTTTCTTCAGTCCAATTAACTCAGTCAGGCCAGCTCAGCTCTATGAAAGGACATGCAGGGGACACAGCCAAGACCATTTGCTTGACTGTAGTAGGTCAGGTGAGTGCCTGAGAAGATGACAACCAAATTCACATCCTGGCCAACCTGACCTGGGAGATTATTGCTTGACCCCATAGTTTGCAATTGCTTTAATCCTAAATGCATGAGCA
>NW_005849527.1:0-250 GCF_000455745.1 Alligator sinensis
TTGTCAAATGAGCTTTAGTTCAAGCGCCCCCTCTGCCATTTTTAAGGCTGGGGACGCTGATACACGAGACATGATGGCACTTTAATTAGAGCTCCTCTAATTAAAGTACCACCCCCTTGCTCCTGGAGCATGTGTAAAAGTGCCCCAAATGCCTAAACACCTCAGAGCACATTGAGAACCTTTCAGGTTTTTAAACCGAAAAGCTTGCTAAAAAATTTATTTCCAACTATTTAAGTTGGCCTAATAAAAG
>NW_005849528.1:0-250 GCF_000455745.1 Alligator sinensis
CGAGGTGCCCATGGTGCCTGGGCCGGCGGGCTGGGGCGGGGCAGCCCGGGTCGCTCCCGGCTCTGGGCTCAGGCTCCGCCTGGCTTTCTCCCCCCAGGGGCCCTTGGCCGAGGACTCGCCCTTCGCTCGCCACCCTCCCAAGTAGTGGGTCCCGTCGGCGGAGCCCGGGGCCGCCCCGCGTCCTGCTGTCACGGGCCAGGCCCGCTCGCGCCGGTTGCGGTGAATAAAGAGGCTGGGAGGATACTCCTCG
>NW_005849529.1:0-250 GCF_000455745.1 Alligator sinensis
TATCCAAACCATCCTTATACACACCTATTTTTTAACTTCCTAACAAAACTACATAGTCGACCTTGACATAACCACAAGATGTAACACCCTAATCTATCACAAGTAAAACTGGGGGACAACGGCACCCAACATCCTGCTGCAGCAGAAGTTGTTAAAATATGCTTGAGAGATCCCATGAAGAGGACTAAACTACCCAGGAACTACTCTACCCTCTACAATCTATGGGGTAAAATTCCTTCCTGACCCCAAA
>NW_005849530.1:0-250 GCF_000455745.1 Alligator sinensis
GGGGGAGTCTCTTGTTCCCCTGTGGCTGTGCCCCTAGGACATAACCCCCTCCTTTAAGATGCCTCGGGGTGCTTTTTTTCTGTGTTTCGATGTTGTACCTATCATCCTGGGTGTTTCACTCGATTGGTGCTTGGCATCACTGCGCTTGGTCTCGTTCCTGAATCTGGATAAGAAATCGCCACTACCTTACTTGTACCCAGTCGTGTAGTATGTGGAACCTGAATGTCTGTAGCACGAGGGCCCACCTTGT
>NW_005849531.1:0-250 GCF_000455745.1 Alligator sinensis
CATTGGTCTCGTGCTTGCTCCTGGCTTCCCTGCATGGGGGGACAAGGCCAGGACTGCAGCGCTGGCACCCTGCACCTCCTGTCTCCTTAGGACTAGCTACAACGCTCTCCTGCTCTGAGCCCCAAGGTTGGCCATCGCCTCCAAGCCCTGCTAGAAAACAAATGCTAATAATACCAAACAGCAGCCAGCTGGACAGCCCTGCTTTTGCCCAATTTAGCTCTGCAGAAGCTGGCACCTGGTTTGTTTGTTT
>NW_005849532.1:0-250 GCF_000455745.1 Alligator sinensis
TGCCCCCCATGTCTCCCCCAGGGGTGCACACTGCTGCAAGGAACTTCCCCCTTCCCCCCACCCCCGATGCCTCTGGACATCTTGCCCCAGGGCCTGTTCCTGCCCCTCTGCCTCCCTCAGCATGGGGGCCTCAGTCTCTTCCCCCACCACCACCCCTTCCCCTCCACAGACTAACCAGCTGGGAAAATCCAGAGATCTGAGGGTCTGATCAGGAGATCGTGAGTTGGAGTTATTTTGACTTAGAAATCCT
>NW_005849533.1:0-250 GCF_000455745.1 Alligator sinensis
TGGCCTTCAACACGCAGGGTGATCCCTTCTGGGGATCAGAAAGGAGTCTCTTCTCCCCGACCCGGCACCGCACGGCTGCTCAGGTATGGTAAGGACGAAGCATTCCCTTGGGTGTTGAGAAGACTGCGTGTTAGACGGACCAGCGGTCTGATCCACCGTGACAACTCTGCTCCTTGGGTAGTTCCCAATTCTGCATGACCTGTACCATCCTGGGGCGACTTCACTGCCTGGATTTTGAACATCATAAGGC
>NW_005849534.1:0-250 GCF_000455745.1 Alligator sinensis
GTCCAAGCTCAGTCTGCCTTCAGGGAGAAAGCCTTGGGGGAGTCGGCGTGTGACGAGAGCTGAAGGTTTCTCGGAGACCTCTCCAGTCTCCCTTCTCACCGTGACAGGCTGCAGAATGACGGCTGCTTTCCCTTCTAGGTGAGGCCATCCTCCTGGGAGACAGGGAAGAGAAATGGCTGGGATGGAGGTGGCCCAGGTTGGGCATTGCCAAGGAGCTGCTGGTGCATTTATACAGCAGGGATATAGGGGG
>NW_005849535.1:0-250 GCF_000455745.1 Alligator sinensis
TGCTGCCACCACCTGCCTCAAGCACAGCCTCGCGCAGCCCTGACCTCACTGGCCCTGCCCTGCCCTGCACAGATTCAGGGGCAAGTTTGAGTGGGGAAAGGAGTTCAGGATTGCTGGCTCTACTTGAAGTAAGTTGTATTAAGGGTGCAGGAGCAATCTATCCCAGTAGAGGTTCACCAATATATCAGTCTGGTATTGGATCGGCACCAATAAAAAAAAAATTGAATGCATCGGAAATTGGCCTGATGTG
>NW_005849536.1:0-250 GCF_000455745.1 Alligator sinensis
CCAGCTACAAAGTTAGGGCTTGAAAATGTGTGTAACAACTCCAGGGCTAGTTTC
This sequence comes from Alligator sinensis, assembly GCF_000455745.1. Classification (NCBI taxonomy): domain Eukaryota; kingdom Metazoa; phylum Chordata; order Crocodylia; family Alligatoridae; genus Alligator; species Alligator sinensis. The sequence continues at coordinate 55 of NW_005849536.1, forward strand.
TACCCAGCTTGACTCTGAATGTGCAGCAGGGCCCTGGCTGGGATTGAGCTGCATGAGCTTCCCCGTGAACTGAAGCAGCATGCCTGGCCATGGAAGGCTTGTTGGTCTCCATCCCAGCTGTGTAGTGGGTCCAAGAAGAGCAATGGCCACAGACCTCTGGCACCCTGTGCCAGCAGAGCCCCCTCCTGCCAGCCAC
>NW_005849537.1:0-250 GCF_000455745.1 Alligator sinensis
GTCAACCTTTTTAGACTTGGAGGCACCCCCTGGAAAACACCAGCTCTTGGGTTTCTCAAGTCTGGTTGAGAATTGCTGCTCTGGGAAGACGGGAGTTTTGTTCCATGTGACCGGGCACACGAGTGGTGATGGTGGGAAACAGGTGGGAATGGTGGGAAACATCGGTGCAAGCTGTCAGCAGCCATAGCCTGCTTGACCATGCAGCACAGCAAGTGTTGGGAGCTCTTACCTCCAGAGGCTTTTTTTTTTT
>NW_005849538.1:0-250 GCF_000455745.1 Alligator sinensis
CCCCCTCTTCCCTCACCCCCAGGACCCCCTCTCCCTGCAGCAGGCAGGGCTAGACTGCCCTCTTTGCTTCAGGCTCCAGGTTTATATACCCCAAAGCCCCACCCTGCCTGGTCACATGACTCCCCAGCCATCCACAGGGGTCTCCCCTTCACCAATGGCCAGCCTGCCCTCCCCTGCTGCAGCCCCCAGCCCTCTCCCCTTAAAGGGACAGGTGCCTCTGTCATCCCGTTATACGGGGACTCAAAATGAT
>NW_005849539.1:0-250 GCF_000455745.1 Alligator sinensis
CAGCTCAACATGCTGCAGCTGGGGCACAAAGGTGCTCCAGTGTGGGCCCAGCCAGCAGGAAGTCCCCCTACAATGAAGCACCCTCTTACCCTAGACAGCCGGGGCAGCATCTAAATGTCCCCTGCTGTGAAGTAAAAAACTATGTAGTGGGATATTACTTGTAAATACAAGTATTGAATGTACTGTAAATACAAATATTGTATTTACAAGTAATAACCTGCTGTGGAGTTAATTAATTTACTCCAGTCTA
>NW_005849540.1:0-250 GCF_000455745.1 Alligator sinensis
TTGAATTAGGTCTCTTATCTCTCAAGTTTGGTACCTCGGGGTTCGGGGGGGCGGTGGGCAGTCCGCGGTCCTCCTTCCTCAACACCGGTTCTGAATCTGAGCCACGGCACCAAGAATTGTTGTGGAAACACATGCAGCCTACTTTTGGGTCAGGTCAGCAGAAGCTTTTATTCAAAAGAAACTACAGCTGTAGGGGGGATTCCGAAGTGACATGGATTTCCCAAGCACTTGGAAGGGGTCCCCCCCAAGA
>NW_005849541.1:0-250 GCF_000455745.1 Alligator sinensis
TGTAGAAAAGAATGAAGAAAGAGGCACAAATGCCAGTGAGTTTCATGCTTTGTTCTAGATGCTCAGGAATTCCTGATCCTCTGATTTTTGTTTTCTGCCTGGAAGGGAGAATATCCTAACTAAAAAACTCGTCTTCTGAGATACTGCTGTTACACTCTGTTCATAGGTTTCTTGCAGACAAGCAAGATGAAACAGCCAGCAGGTCTTCCCTTCCAGGACTCCCCTCCCTACCCAGCCCCCTGTGCAAGGA
>NW_005849542.1:0-250 GCF_000455745.1 Alligator sinensis
GGTTTAGTTGGATCTGGGATAAAGACCATGTCCCAAGTGATGTACCCCCTAAAACACCTGGGCTGGTGGCTACCTCAGCCTTCAGGGGGCTGCTGAGTGACCCTGCCAACAGCTCCCGTATGAATGCAACCAATCTTGTAGGCTTCAGCCACGCGGCTTGTTTAGAAGGAGCCTCAAGTGACCGCCCATCTGAGGGAACTCGGATGTCAGTGGACAAGACAACAAGAGTCCACCAGTCACAGCTATTGCT
>NW_005849543.1:0-250 GCF_000455745.1 Alligator sinensis
TGCTGTTTGTGATGATCACAGGCCTGTGATCTAAAGGCATCTGCTTAGTGACCTTGATTGATCCATGGTTCACAATACTGTCAGATGGCAGAGGTGAGGGCTCTTCCCTCATGTCTCGACTTTCTTTCCATCCGGGTTTATTTAACAGGCCATAGAGTGCCCAGATGAAAGGGCCTGTGAACTTGGAGTTTTAGCCAGGAATTATGTTCAGGGCTTTATGCTGAAGGTTGGTGGTAGCTCCCATGGGGGA
>NW_005849544.1:0-250 GCF_000455745.1 Alligator sinensis
AATCAGGAGTCCTCACTGCAATTCTTGATTAGGTCATATTTCAACAAAGTTAAATTAAGTCTCCACTGAAGGACTTTAATTTAAAGAATTAGGAGATCACTCTATGCTTTATGGTAGTGTTGCACCTCACTTATCTTTATAAGTTATTTAACTAAAAATAAGTGAAAAAGGCACCACTCAAAGACTAAAAAACTGGATCTGCAGAAGGATGTGGCCAGCCTACTTATAGTATATAGGGTCAAAGTAAAAC
>NW_005849545.1:0-250 GCF_000455745.1 Alligator sinensis
CCACATTGCTTTTGCTTCTCCCTCTGGCTCAGAGAGAAAGGAAGGTTCTTAACATAAGGAAACCAATAGACTCCAAGTCATAAACCCATTCAGTAACCCTCAAGCTTCAAGCCCATTTTGACAAGTAGGTCTTCAAAACTAAGATGTCTTTCAACACTGACAGTCAATCAGATGAGACCACCGTCCTCCGTGCTAAGCAGAACCACCAGAACAAAGGCCACTTTGTTCTTCAAAGCCAAGATGCCTCTCA
>NW_005849546.1:0-250 GCF_000455745.1 Alligator sinensis
ACACACACACACACACACACACTTGCCTGCATTGACTGCTGGAGAGGACAGTGTGTTCCAGGGCCACGCACCCACATATGCCACACCCCCTCACAAATTTCCCACACACCTCGCACCCCCTCCCACACCCCACCACACATGCACACACACGGCGTTCGCTCTAAGCTGTGCAGAGTGTATGGCTGTGCAGGTGTGCTGATACCATGCTGCCAGGTATGCCTGCACAGCTGCACACAACACAGATTACAGG
>NW_005849547.1:0-250 GCF_000455745.1 Alligator sinensis
TGATGCACAGTTAATCAGTTAAGAGTGAACAACAGGTCTTTAATGTAATTAGTTGCACTGGGCATTATTACAAACTCTTTGCAAAGAACATGAAATTAAATTCAGTTGTAAACATGTTTCCTAGGGGATGATTAAAATGTCCTCAGTAGACTTAAGATTTCTCAGGACTTGGGTAACAAAGGGCCGGCCTCAGGGGTGGCCATGACACCCCTAGTGGCCCCAGGGATCCCCGAGTGAGATCTCATCTGCT
>NW_005849548.1:0-250 GCF_000455745.1 Alligator sinensis
GGTAAAGGATGTGCTATTCCTCCAGAAGCATGGAATAGGATGGGGACAAGAATGCAAATATCTAAGGAAAGGGTGGGAGTGGTTTGGAGCATGGTGGGTGGGAGCCAGGGGTAACAAGACTGCGGGAGTGGAGCGTCTAATAAGGGAGGGGCGGGGTTTAAGCAAGGTCAAGTATGTGCAAAAGTTAATTGAACTACAGTAATAATAGCCTTCAGGAATAATAGAAGGCAGAAAGCGTGCTGTACAGCCT
>NW_005849549.1:0-250 GCF_000455745.1 Alligator sinensis
TTTTTGACACAATCTGATATTATCAAGAACTTTAACTCATATCTGGGGTTACAAATGCAATGACTCATGGTGACAGTGTCATTGTTAGTTCCTTGTTATAATATTTTATTTAACTATCAAAATTCACCCTCGATAAAGTGAAATCAGGTGAAAAATCAGCTTGTACGGGAACTTTTAGCAAAGAAACGGCTAAGATAGCTATGTGTATCGCTTGCATAAAATATTTTTTTAATGCTAACTAGTTTGCTTT
>NW_005849550.1:0-250 GCF_000455745.1 Alligator sinensis
GTCCACGTGTGAATCCTGCGGGCAGAGCACACGACGTGGGGTTTCCGCATCTTCCACGCCTCCTCCTGCAGGAGGCTGCCTGTGCTGTCACACCCGGGTACCAATGACTTACCAGGCTGAGGAAAGGCCACCCAGTGCCATTGTCCCCTCCGCCAAAGGACCTATCAAACCAGGCTCAGATCAAGCGCAGCGACTTCTTATCCGAGCACGTGTCCGGGGCCAAGAAGGCAGTTTTCCTGAACCGCCTCGC
>NW_005849551.1:0-250 GCF_000455745.1 Alligator sinensis
AAGTCCCAATTGTTATTATTACTGCTAATTTTTTGTTGTTTTATAATTCCCATTATAATTATTCCTATTATTGTACCTCTTGCAGCTGATTTATATTTTATTAATTTATTTAAATTGTTTTTATTATTATCCTCATTTTTGTTCCTTCATTATCTTTTTTATATATTACAAGGTGTTAGAAGTTGTCATTCATCAATATTATTATTATTTAAGTTTATTAGGGTTTACCATTAGGGTTATTGTTAGGATT
>NW_005849552.1:0-249 GCF_000455745.1 Alligator sinensis
TTTAACTCTTATGTATTTTTGCCTCACCAATTCTACTGGGATATTCTTATCTGGGAAACCAAGAACATTTCCAATTAGGAAATAATAATAAGTTGATTCCAGGGGAAAATCAGAATATAACAGAAATCCCAGCTTAAGCCAATAGAAGGAACCACCTTCCACCTACAAACTACTACACTCCATTTTACTTAGGGCCCAGATCAGCCTCACAGGACGTGTCTGCAAGTCGTCATATGGCAGTACAGCAAT
>NW_005849553.1:0-249 GCF_000455745.1 Alligator sinensis
GATGTCAGCAGTCTGGAGGTGGGATGCCAAGCCCACCCCCCCAGTGGAATGGATTAAATGGGCTGGTGGTGTGCCATCTGTCCATGGTGGCCTTAGGGACCCTCCCAAGGTACAGGAACAGGGACCCCTCTAAGGGAAGAGAAGGACCTTTGTTACTCTCAAGACTCTGCTTTTGCATTCTCCTTTCCTCTTGATGACTCAATCTGTGGCCATCACTGGTTGGTCTCTCTGTGTTCATCAGACATCCAC
>NW_005849554.1:0-249 GCF_000455745.1 Alligator sinensis
GGATCCAAACCAGGCTGGGCTCGTGCCCGGGAAGCTTCACAATCCCCTTGGCACGCTGTGAAAACCACCCCCTGGCAGAAACCCCCTCCCCTGCCAACGCAGGGAGGGAGAAAAGAAAGAGCATCGCTTCCGCTGGGGCCTGGGGGTCTGAGCGTGCGTGTCGGGGGGGCAAAACTGATGTAGGGGCTGGGAAAGCAGCCAGCCGTGGGGGAGCAGGGATGCACTGAACCAGCGCTTGGCCGGGGCACC
>NW_005849555.1:0-249 GCF_000455745.1 Alligator sinensis
CAGCAGCAGCAGCGTTCCACGATGGTGTGGGGAAGATACGGTTCTGGAAGGGAGGGTTCTGCATCTTGCACAGAAAGGTGAAAACCCCACCTAACTGACACCTTCACAATCCATACAAGAACTGCTTTGCTTCAGTTCCAAGAGGTTCCAGGGAAACCAAGCAATGTCAATAAAAACAGGTCACAGCCTTTGCGATGGTACTGGAACAAGCCATCTCTAAACACAGGGCACAGGCTGAAGGGAAAGTTG
>NW_005849556.1:0-249 GCF_000455745.1 Alligator sinensis
TTCTGTATGCTAGTCAGTTTTCTGGCAATGCTGCCACTATCCCATAGGTTTTGCAGACTTGGCTAGTGCTGCCGGGGTGTGGTGACAGCAAGGGACTCTGTACCTGCTCCATGGCCCCCAGCCCACCTGGGCTTTCTGCTGCCTTGATGCTTCCTGCAGCGCTTCCCAGCAGGGTACAAGGTGGGTCTTCAGCTGGAGGGTCTTGGAAACCAGCACACCTTCTTCCACCCCATGATTGCTGCTGCCTGG
>NW_005849557.1:0-249 GCF_000455745.1 Alligator sinensis
TGATTGGTGTGGGGAGAGGGGAGGTAGCGAATCAATGGGTGTAGCAAGCGGTCGTTGGTCATTCCAGTTTCATCACCATGTCAGGAATTGCCAGAAGTGTCCAGTCTCAGACCTGAAGGAGAGACGGCAAATAGCAGTGAGCACAGGTGATCCAACAGGAATGCTCCTCTTTCCCCGAGGGATGCCCTGTCCCTCCTTCCTGCCCAGCCCCTCCTGCAGCTGCTGGTGTTCAGACACAGCGATGTGCGG
>NW_005849558.1:0-249 GCF_000455745.1 Alligator sinensis
CCATGATCCACTGCCCACATGCCCCTGCCCACACAACCAGCTCCCGTTGCAGGTTGTGGATCACCCTGGCCCTGCATTGTCACCACCCCTTGATCTCAGCCTTGGTCCCACCTGCCCATCCTGCCCCATTCCCAGCTGCCTGGCTGAGCACAGAGCAGAGTCACTTAAGGAGTTTTGGTGAACTGTTGTGTGCGGTGGGGCGGTGTGTAGAGGGATGTGATGCTGACCCAGCCTGCAACAGCTCACCAA
>NW_005849559.1:0-249 GCF_000455745.1 Alligator sinensis
TGTTTTTTTTTAATTTGTTGATTTCACAGACTTCGTGGGTGACCCTGGATTCTGCAAACTCCATGAAACCACAAATTAAGTAGATCCCTACTTATGGTATCGGCCCTGCCACCTGGACTGGGTTTTAAGCCTTCAATTCATGAATATTTTTGATAGTCTCAGAGATCCAAGAGTAGAAGATGTTACAGAAAGATTAGCTATATTATAATAGAAGCGTCTGCATAAAACTTCAGAGTCCTCATGCTGCAC
>NW_005849560.1:0-249 GCF_000455745.1 Alligator sinensis
TGGGATCACTTTGGGAAGGCACAGCATATGCTGTACTAAGCATGGGGCCAGTGGGGAGGAAGGGGCTGGAGTGGGGCTGTTGGCACGTCCATGGCTCACTCATGCCAACCATGCCACTGCTAAGCCTGGGACCTCTGCACTCATAGATTTCATAGGGTCGGAAGGGGCCGATTAGATCACTGAGTCTGACCCCCTGCTCCGGGCAGGAAAATATATTCATATAGATTCATAGATGTTAGGGCTGGAAGG
>NW_005849561.1:0-249 GCF_000455745.1 Alligator sinensis
ATGAATGGGCTGGGGTTTGGAGGGTCTGGGGGTGGGGCTATGGGAAAGAAATGGGGGTCTGGGGATGGGGTTATGAACACGGACAGGATCTGGGGCCGCAGCTATGGATAAGAGCAAGGTCTGGGGTGGGGCTACAGGTAGGTCCAAAGGCTTGGGTAGAGTCAGGGTTTGGGTGTCTGGAGGTGGGGCTAGCGGTAGGGGTGGGGCCTGGGTGTCTGAGGGCGGGCTATGGGCAGGGGAAGGGGTCTA
>NW_005849562.1:0-249 GCF_000455745.1 Alligator sinensis
GGACTAGTAGTCCACTTTCAGGCATAAAACTTAAACTAACTAAAACCTATCAATGAACTGTCACCCTTTTGGGATACCGCCTAACCAAAAAAGGGTCGAGTTTCAAAACTGTTACCTGTCCCAAAAGAGTAATTACCATAGCTGCAGGGTTACTTGTGTTATTTATAATTGTTTTTATTGTAATATGGGTTTTATAATTGTAATATTTTTAATTTTTATCTTTCTCAAAGGCGTGAGTTCTAACACCAG
>NW_005849563.1:0-249 GCF_000455745.1 Alligator sinensis
AGGTGTGCACCATGTGAAAGCCATCACGTATTTGCACAAAGTGTCTCAAACTTGCTTAAGCATGTAGGCATCCATGACGTTTGGGAGCACTCTCCTGGAAGCTGCTTGCTGATTTTTTGTTCTTCTAAACTTAAGTTCCTTTGTATTTTGGATCCCTTCAGTCTTCCAATGTTGCACGTGCATTCAAGGGTCAACATAAAAAGAAATTCAACTGTTAACACTGCAGAGGTGATGTACTTGTGATAGCTA
>NW_005849564.1:0-249 GCF_000455745.1 Alligator sinensis
CATCTTCATGTCTAAGCCCTTTTGAGCCACATACACAATTTCACAGCTCCTAAGAATTATAAATATATAGGCTAACATGCTGACACCACTGAAATAAATGACAAAACTTACACTGAATGCAATATGAGTGACATTTCACCAAGTATATATGTTATTTTAATATTTAAAAATATATATTTTATTAAGAATATTTAGGGTATGCTTAGAAGTGAATTCTGGGGTGACTCAAGTTATCAGGAAAATGATGGA
>NW_005849565.1:0-249 GCF_000455745.1 Alligator sinensis
TCTGGGCTCCTTGGCAGGGGAGCTGTCTGGCAGTTGTGCTCCATGAGGGATAACTGGGAAGGGGAGTGACGGAGCAGTTGTGTCCCCAGTTACACACTGGGGCCGAGTGCTAAGACACTCTCTCCACCCTGCTGCACTGGGGCTTTGGGGTGACCCTGGCAGGGATCGAAAGCTGCTCTTCAGGGGAAGCTGCCAAGAGAGAAAATTGCTCTTTCTTTCCCCAAGGGCAGCTGAGCCCCTTTTGCCACA
>NW_005849566.1:0-249 GCF_000455745.1 Alligator sinensis
ACCTTAGAATTCTTCAAATGTCTACCTAGGCAGAAACTGCCATGGCAGGAATGGCCCTGTACTGCCCAACCATACAAGCTGGACTGGCACAGATCCATATGCCATCATATATATAGGCAGAAAGGGACAAGAAGACTGGTGCCCCCCAACCCTCCAGGCAGTCTTTGCCAGTGCTTGCACAGCTCTGCTCTCAGAATCACATCTACTGGAGGAGGGGAAGTGAGAAGCTTTTTACACCACAGGGCTTAA
>NW_005849567.1:0-249 GCF_000455745.1 Alligator sinensis
CTCTGAGTAGACCGGAAACTGTAGCCATGCAACAATTATACAAAAAGCCATCATTAAATCAGAGAGGTCTTCACTGTGGCCGTAGGAATCTCTCCAGCTTCCACTGTCCTACTCCTGGAGGAAATGGTTGTGCCTGGGTATTATGTACTGAGTATGATGTACAAATATAATATACTTCTGCCAGGAGGTGCCACTATCCTACATGGTATTTGTCTTGTGCTGCTGCTTGCTGTTTTGCTTGAAAGCTTT
>NW_005849568.1:0-249 GCF_000455745.1 Alligator sinensis
GCTTACTTGGCTTCAGCGCCAGTCCCAGCCGACAGCGGCAGCCTGTCATCCAACACGCAAATCCTGGGCTGCGGCCCCTGGGAGGAATCTGGCACAGCCCCGCAGCCCTCTCAGGGGAGTGGGTCCCTGGATCTGTGTGCAGGCTGACAGCGTGCTGTGGCTGCCAGCTGGGGCCAGCAGCAGTCTTCCCAGCACTCAGCACAGGTAGCACCCAGTGCCAGTCCCAGGCGACAGCAGCAGCCTCCCGTC
>NW_005849569.1:0-249 GCF_000455745.1 Alligator sinensis
ACCCTGGGCAGGTGCTCTGGCAGCTTGAGGGAGCTTGAAGGGACCAATCCTGATCTCTTCAGGCCTCTGAGTGACTCACCTGGTTTCTCCATGTATAGAAAGGCCTGGGGCACATCACTGTAAGTTGGGACACCAGTGTGTGTCCCAGTCTGGAGGCATGGGACTCAGGGAATACTGTGTGCCTCGTGCCTTCGCTCCAAGATTTGTCTGACCTGAGGCCTCCACCCTGGGACCTGTGCTGGGTCCTGC
>NW_005849570.1:0-249 GCF_000455745.1 Alligator sinensis
TGTTACATCTACCCTTCCCGGGGGCCGGGGGAGCAAGTCACTTGCTTACAGCTCACACCTGTGCTCGCCCCGACACTACGGATGAGATCAGTCGCAACCCTAAGCTCCCACTTGAACAGATGCAGCATACAAAGGGACAGGATACATAGGCAATGGAGACTATGAAGGTGTGTGTTCCTTGTCTCCATGGGTCTTCCGGTCTTCTTAAACTGCCACACATCAATGAACCCTTCAGCCAATCAATTCTTG
>NW_005849571.1:0-248 GCF_000455745.1 Alligator sinensis
AGTTGGGGCTGGTCCTGCTTTGAGCAAGGGGACTAGATGACCTCCTGAGTCATTCCAACCCTAATTTTCTATGATTCTGTTTCCATGAACAAAAATGGAGGATGAAATAGCTGCTGAACTAGGAGAGACCGGAAAGGGTTGTACTCTTCAACTGGGAAAGGAGAAAGCTGAAGCGGGGGATATCACAGATGTCTATAAAACCATGAAGGATGTGGGTAAAGGTGGCAGGAGGGTGGCTGGGTTTGTTG
>NW_005849572.1:0-248 GCF_000455745.1 Alligator sinensis
GCCATGGCTGCTCCAGCCCCTGCCTCTGGAAATGATGCTGAGTACCCCAGGCTTCTGCTGACCAAGGTGCTGGCCCTGCTGGCCCCCACTACCGAGGTCGCAGGCGAGTTGCACACCTATCACTGGGGGCCAGGGCACCAGATGCAAGAGGCACTAGCTGACAACCTCCTCCTGCATTCCCCACTGTAGCCCGCTTGGACAGCCGCCCCCAGAACCGCCCCCACCACCCACCCCCAGCACCACGCTCA
>NW_005849573.1:0-248 GCF_000455745.1 Alligator sinensis
TCTCACTCATGTTATACTCAGTCTTAAACAATTAGAATTACAATATCCTGCACTGATCACTTTACAAGCAGCAATTAAGTTGTAAATGCCTTTAAGGTAGTTGCAAGTATTATTATACACATTTTTTAAAAAGCATAAACAAAGGCTTAAGGTTCAAATTGCCCAGTGTGATCTAATAAACTTAGGGCACAGCTGGAAACAGAACTAAAGCCAGTCTTAATTCTTTGCTCTAACCACAATATTATGCT
>NW_005849574.1:0-248 GCF_000455745.1 Alligator sinensis
CCGGGACACTGGCCTGGGAGGCAGGGCCGGGCATAACAGCCTTGAACCCGGGCTGTCCCTCGCAGGGGGTGCCCCCAGCACCGAGCTGCCGCGGACTGTGCCCCCCTCCCCGGTGCTGACCGTCGCTTGTGCCCTGGGCCCACGAAACCTCTCCTTGCACGTCTCCTTCACACTCATGTATTTCTGCTCAACGTTTCCGTTTGGTGAGCCCACGTTGTCCAAAGGAAAAGCCTTTTCGTTCCCAGCTC
>NW_005849575.1:0-248 GCF_000455745.1 Alligator sinensis
TCCTGCCAACCCTGGGGCTGCTTGTGCTGCCTGACGTGGCCGGGCGGCACAAGCAGCCCCAGGGCGGGCAAGACCTAGCTTGGCTCCGTGTGGTCCCTGCACACCAGGCTGGGTCCTACTGCTATAGGAAGGTCCCAGCTGGGTGGCAGGACCCATGATGGCACGCAGGGACTGCGTGCCATGCTGGGTAATTGCTATGGGCCAGCCCGGCTGGGCTGGGCCCCAGGGCCAGCTCCCACCTCTGCCCC
>NW_005849576.1:0-248 GCF_000455745.1 Alligator sinensis
TATCAGCCAGTTCAGGTCCCTGTGATCTTTGTGCAAGTCCTTGTGGTCATGCTTCCACATGGCCTGGCATGCATTGCCCAGGAACAGGTCTATGGGTGACATGATGTCCCTCAGCCTCACCGTGTCCGTCACCTCTTCTTGAGGTTGCTCATGGTCATGGGGCCTGAGCTCTGCAGGCTGTACAAACTGCAGCACTGGTTTAGGTTCTTTTAGAACCATGATGAGCCCATGGTCCATGGTCTGTGGTT
>NW_005849577.1:0-248 GCF_000455745.1 Alligator sinensis
TCCCCCCACCAACCCTCCCCAGGCCCTGACCCCTGCCCTGGCCAGCCCCACCCCCTACCAGCCCACCCACTGCCCCAACCCCTGCCCTGCCTGGCCCCTTCACCCATCAGCCATCCTGAGGCCCCTGACCCCTGTCCAGCCTGGCCCCACCCTCTGCCAGACCCCAAATCCTGCCCTGCCCAGTCCCAGCCCCCCATCTTCCCCAAGACCCCCTGGTCCAGGAGGCCCTGGAGCCCCCCCACCCCTGC
>NW_005849578.1:0-248 GCF_000455745.1 Alligator sinensis
TGGCCCCAGGAATCACAGGGCCATGGAAGGCAGCTCAGACTCTGTGCAGGGTTGGCCAGGCGGGATCTTGCCCGACCGGTGTGAACACAGCCTTTCCTGGAGGAACAGGTGGCGTGGTGCACCCTTAGCTCCTAGAAAAAGGACCAAGACCACATGGGACTAGTGCCCAATGCACGGGGATCCCAGGCTCAATGGTCTACCAATGACTCTTTGCAGCCATCGGCATGCCCCTCATGCAGCCTGTGTCT
>NW_005849579.1:0-248 GCF_000455745.1 Alligator sinensis
CAGATGTGCAGGGAATTTGGGGGAAGGTGGCCAGAAACAGTTCCTGGGGCATAAGACAAGGCAGAAGCCATCTCAGACACCTCTGTGAAGAGTTTAATGATAATATACAGGGGAGAGAGGAGTTAGGAGCCATTCAATGGATGAGAGGAGAGGCCTGGATACTTCAAGGGATGGAGGGGCTGTGGGATGAGGGGAATGGTCCAGGGAGAGTTTTGGAGATGGCAGAGCATGCCAGGAAAATCCTGTCC
>NW_005849580.1:0-248 GCF_000455745.1 Alligator sinensis
CCTTCCCTTTCCCACAGAAGCTGCTCTGCCCGACCTGTCACCTGCCAAGGGAACGCAGGTCATACAATGACCTGCAGAAACATCTACGGCGCATCCGTAAGTGCCTGGCATTCTTGTATGCCCCTGCAGCACCAAGTTCAATGCCTTAAAAGCTCTTGAAGAACTACCAGGAGAGATGCCAGGGCCTGGGAGGCGAAGGAGACCCAGCACAGCGGTGAAGCCCACTGCCCCGGCCCACCAGAACCAGG
>NW_005849581.1:0-248 GCF_000455745.1 Alligator sinensis
ACTGGTTTGTCATATCCAGCAATCATCTTCTGGCAGAAATATTTTAAGGTTCAGGTAGAGCACACAATGTCTTTAATTTGTCTGAGTCTGTCTCAATTCCATTTCTGCTAATGACATGTCCAACAAAATGTCTTTGTTCCTTCCCAGATTCACATTTCTCATCCAAGGTGACACCAGATTCTTGGAAGTGTCACAAAACAGCATATAGACATTCATTGTGGCCACCTACCAACTTGTTATCTGCATGG
>NW_005849582.1:0-248 GCF_000455745.1 Alligator sinensis
TTTAACAAAAATACATCTATTATAGCAAAATGGCATTTAATACATTTGGTCTTACACTCATTTTAATATTTTAAGATCAAGCCATTATATAATGTATGGTCTCTTTTTATGTCTTTTTTCAGCCCCTGTGCTTTGTTAAACTGATGGCATTTTCTGGCCAAGCTAGTTGTTACACGTGCAAAAGTTCACACAATAGTCATACAGACACAGGCTTTGAGGCCTTCTGCTTAGCCACACTTTTGCAGCTT
>NW_005849583.1:0-248 GCF_000455745.1 Alligator sinensis
CAGATCGAGGCCGGGGGGGCCCAGCACGGCGTCATCAAGGACCCGGGTGAAGGCGGGGGCTGGGCACCGCCCACGACACAGCACAGCTCCATGGGCCAGCGCCATCCCGGGGGGCGGCGTCACCCCCTGCCCACAGCTCCACCTCCACCTCCTGCAGCCAGACTGGGGGAAATGGGGGACAGGGGAGCTGTCAGTCAGGACAAGGCTCCACCCACTGCCCAGCAGGCCACGTCCCCTTCCAGGCCCAG
>NW_005849584.1:0-248 GCF_000455745.1 Alligator sinensis
ATTTAGGGCATTGGAAAATTTTCCAATTCAATATTTTCTGGAAAACCCACATCTCTGATTGGGGACCATCACACCTTTAAACGAATGTTTGTCACCAGCCTGAGTATTTGGAAAGTAATTCAGCGTATGGAATGGTCTTGGGCATTTGTGACATCTTACTGATGGGAATTTCCCACTAACCATAAGGCCAAGAGAAGTTAACAAAAGGGAACATGAGATCACATTGATTTGGACACACAACAACAACA
>NW_005849585.1:0-248 GCF_000455745.1 Alligator sinensis
GAAAAGGGAAGTTGGATCTTCCTGTAGTTTTCATAGTAGATGGTGCCAGAGAGTTGTGTGTTGGCTACTTTGATGTAGTCTTTGTGGTTAAGGATAACTGTCACTCCTCCTTTCTCTGCTGGGTTTATGACTATTTGGTGGTCGAATATTAGAGGGTCTCCGGCCCTTCTCTCCAAGAGGGAGCAGTTGTTGTTAGGGGTGCAGTGATAAAGATGTTTAGGGTCGATTATTTGGATGTGCTAGGTGTG
>NW_005849586.1:0-248 GCF_000455745.1 Alligator sinensis
TGCAAGGTCACTTGAGGGATTTGAACTTTGAGCCTCTTGATGTCAGAATGTCAATGTGAAGGACTAAGAATTGTTAACAAAGGGATAGTACTGGTCTCATAACCATTTTTGTACTGTCAGTGCATGAGGCAAAGAGACCACCTTGTTTCAGCAATGTGTCCCAGACAAGATGGGCTGCAGTACACTTTGCCCATGCCCTGTGTGCCCGTATCCACAGACACTCTCAGTGGTGAGGTCACGCATAAGCA
>NW_005849587.1:0-248 GCF_000455745.1 Alligator sinensis
TAAAAATGGAAACTCTCCCTTGCTTCTTGTGCCAATCTCAGGGCCAAGCACACATGTGAGGGAAGGGAGGGTTTCCCACCCAAACCAATGGTCTTTCACCAAAAACTGGAAATGTCCTTTTCCCCTAAAAACAAAAGTCTTCACATGGCAAGTGATCAAAGGGAACAGAAAGCTCCTTTCTCAAGGAATTGTTTGCCCAGTGCACTCACCCTTTACCAACCAGCTCTTGCCCCTTGTCTTCCTCTTCA
>NW_005849588.1:0-248 GCF_000455745.1 Alligator sinensis
AAGGTAGGTACTACTTGCAGCACTCTCATATGTAGTGGGGCACTAGGGACTTTTGTGGATGAGGACATTTAAAGAACCAGTGACCAGTTCAGTTGGCTCTGGGCTGCCTGATCCTATAGGTCTGCTAGCTCCTCTATGAACTCATCTGGCTAATATTAACAAGATAGCCTTGTATTGGAGGGCTATAACAAAAGTCCCAGTTTCTGGTAAAGACCCTCAATTCTCACTTCACCTGCGTGCCAAAATCT
>NW_005849589.1:0-248 GCF_000455745.1 Alligator sinensis
GGTGCCCTGAGGCACTGATGGGGCCAGGAGGGCTGCAACTCTGTGCCTGAGGGGCATGACTAAGGCCAGCTGGGTATGAGTATGGGAAGCACAAGCTAAAGTGAACTGGGGCTCACTCTGACTCAGGAGCAGCCTCCCTAAACACTATAAAAGTTCCATCAAGGTGTGGTGGGCGAGGTAAAAAAAGGAGGGTATGCCCAGGAGCTGAAGTGGAGCAGGAATTCCTTGGCCACCAGGGAGCTGGGGGG
>NW_005849590.1:0-248 GCF_000455745.1 Alligator sinensis
TCACTCCCTTTCAGCTCTGTGCAGGAGTTCCTTTTGCTTCTTTGCTTCAAGCACCTTGCTAAAACTAGCTTCAAATTGCACAACAGGATGAGTTCCTGTCAGTCAAAACAATCCAATTCATTACTTTCAAAATTGTCCTTTTTGGATTTCGATTCTGGGCACTTTCCTAGACTGCCAAAAGTATTTTATGTGAGCTGAAATATTTCTTTTTCTTTTGGAAAATCTTGTTCTCTGGGGAATGCTGGAAA
>NW_005849591.1:0-248 GCF_000455745.1 Alligator sinensis
GTGGGCAATGTTGCACAGTTTTTGTTTAATACACTAAATGTTTGGCAGCTTCAACATGTGATTAAAATGAGGTACATCTCTTGCTCATGCCTCATTGCCCCACATCCCAGTGTGTCTGCCTTTGCGGGGGGTTGAAGATTGAGAGGGGAAGAGGGATGGTGCCCGGGCAACCTGAATTGTGGGGAATGGTGCCTGGGACTCAAGGCCAGATGAACCCAGAGCTGGAGATCCATGGCCTAGTGGCAGGG
>NW_005849592.1:0-248 GCF_000455745.1 Alligator sinensis
CCTCCCATGCCATGTGAGTGTGGGGGGCTGTGCATGCATGGCAGGGAGCGCCTTCAATAGAGACAGCCCAGCGGGGACTATGCCCCTTACTGTGAAGTGCAGTGCTGGCCAGAGACACGCACCACCAGGCACCAGTGCTTGAACTGGGCACAAGCACTCCAAGCATTCCCACCCGCTGATGCACCATGGGCGGAGTATGAGGGGGTCCCCACACTCCCAAATGCCACACACCCACACCCTTCCCCCAC
>NW_005849593.1:0-248 GCF_000455745.1 Alligator sinensis
TCCCAAGCAACAGAATTTTTTCTATTGAAACACTTCAAGTTCACTTGAATAATGAAGACCTGGGCAGAGTAAAGCACTAATAAAACTCAACCTAGGTAATGGGAAATATTAAGCATGGGGGTATGCCTTTAAACTCCATCCCTCCCCAGTGCTCGGGTGCCATTGAGAGTCATAGACTCAAGAAAATTCAAGTTGGAGGGGACCTGGGAGGTCACGTCTAACCCAACCCCTTGCTCAAAGCAGGACCA
>NW_005849594.1:0-248 GCF_000455745.1 Alligator sinensis
GTCAGTGCCATAGCTCCAAGATCATGATACCATCAACTCTGACACACAACCACTAGAATAATACTCTAACATGCAGCAGGTAAAGAAGGGGAACAACGGCAGCTAGCGTTCCAGTGCTATAGGGATTATTAAAATTCACCTGTCAGATTTAAGACAGTGATGGCCCCTGGTACAGAAGATGGACGCCCGCCTCCTCCCCCCCACCCTCCAAGACCATACTAAACTGGCCCTGGGGTAAAATTACTTCC
>NW_005849595.1:0-248 GCF_000455745.1 Alligator sinensis
AAACATATTCAAGCTCCTCCAATCCAAACAAGGCAGCATGCTCAGCCACAGCAAAGCCCAGACATCCTGCCTGTCTCCCAAAATGGGGGGATTCCCTGCAGCCCCAACTTTGCCTGGGATTGTAGGACCCTTTGGCACCCAAGATCCTAGTAGTAGGAGACAGAAAGAGGAAGATTTGGGTGCTGGCTACTGAAGTGAATGCACATTCCCCACGTTTCAGGACTGTGCCTGCACCATCGGGCCAGGGG
>NW_005849596.1:0-248 GCF_000455745.1 Alligator sinensis
CCATGCCATTGCAAGCCCTGCGCTGCCCTGGTGACATGCCCCTTGCCCACCTGGCAGCATTGAGGAGCACAACCCTCCTGCCACCCCCGCTACTGCAGGGTGGGCAGGGGATATGTTGCCAGGGCAGTGTGAGGCTTACAGAGGCAAGAAACTTCTTCACCCAGCCCCACTCCACCCTGCTGTGCTGGGTCCCAACTGCTGGGCTGCAGGGGTCCCAGGGAGGGCAGCAGGGCAGGGAGCCCAAGTCC
>NW_005849597.1:0-248 GCF_000455745.1 Alligator sinensis
AAGTAGTTACCTATAATTTCTCATTCCCAAACCTCACACATGTTGTATTGCAGTATTACCATAGTAATTGCCTATTAGTCATCATAAAATAAGCAGTTACCCAAAAGATAACAGGATACTGTGAAATTTCTCATTGTCTGCAAAACTTACAGCACTTGCTGTTCTTCATTTCCCAAAAGTAGGATTTTTCTGCAAGTTGAGAGAAGAAGGTTGGTGGGACAGAGAGGATTTTGCTGAGCAACTGTTGA
>NW_005849598.1:0-248 GCF_000455745.1 Alligator sinensis
GCCCAGTCGGCCAAGGGGTCACACAGCAGCAACTCTACATCTTCGGTGAGATAGACAGCTATCAAGGCCTGAGAATTGCCTGCCTGATGGTGGGGTCTGCTGCCTCTGGACCCCACCATGGAAGCCATGCCCTTGGCCCACATTGGCAGAACCTGTGGTGAAGGGGGAGACTGGCTGGTGGATGACATGCCAGCATGGGGACAATGGATCCCCCTCCTCCATGTCCCCCCACCTCTGCCATTCTGCCT
>NW_005849599.1:0-248 GCF_000455745.1 Alligator sinensis
GGCAAGGGCAGCTACTGGACGCTGGACCCGGACTCCTACAACATGTTCGAGAACGGGTCTTTTTTGCGCCGCCGTAGGCGCTTCAAGAAGAAAGACGTGGCTAAGGAGAAGGAGGAGGTGCGGGAGAGGCTGCTGAAGGAGCAGCCCAAGGAGCTGCCCAAGGAGCCGTCCTCGTCCTCGTCCTCGTCCTCCTCGTCCTCCTCCGAGAAGAAGGTGGTCATCAAGAGCGTGGCGTCCTCGCCCGACCT
>NW_005849600.1:0-248 GCF_000455745.1 Alligator sinensis
CACCACTGAGAACAGTCCAGCTCCATCCTCGCTGGTGAGAAAGTCAGGCAGCTGGGCCATACCTAGGGCAGAGGTATGAGCAGAGCTTCAGTGTTTGCAAAACAGGAAAGATGAGGACGGAAGATTTCCTGTGGGGGTTTCCACAGAAACACTGCACGCAGAGTTCAGAGATTCACTTTGCATGTGGTTCTTGCTCACAGCCAGGGCCTGGGAGCATGGGTAGTCCTAGGATTTTAAAAGTGGGGGGC
>NW_005849601.1:0-247 GCF_000455745.1 Alligator sinensis
ATGGTTTGATCCACCTGCCAGCCCTGGGTGGCTTAGTGCCTCCAGTCCATCTCCAGGAGACCCTCTCTCCTGGGAGCTCCTTTCCCTGGTGCATGCAGGGGCTACCACTTGCATGGTCAAAGACTGGGCGTGTACTCCCAAGCCCAGCCTCCTTCCAACCATATGACCAGATCTTCTGCATCCAGGGACCAGGTGCAACTAATTGCCTCATTAGCTGCCTGGCCTTTTTAGTCTTTGGCACAGTCCA
>NW_005849602.1:0-247 GCF_000455745.1 Alligator sinensis
TTATTTGCTGCTCTTTCCAGAAAAATGGTTACTTAGCATAAGCAAATGGCCTAGCGTAACACCCTCCTCTGGCCAGTGGAGCAGCCACCCAGCCCATTGGTGTCTGGACTCCTTGTGTCCTCCCATTTTGACTCGAAGGCTCAGCCGTGGGGCTGCGTTGCCTTGCCCCCTGTTGCGACCCTGGTCGCCATCTCCATTCCCCGTCGGCCCCCGGATCTTTAGTCACACTGAAGCTGTGACTAGTGGC
>NW_005849603.1:0-247 GCF_000455745.1 Alligator sinensis
TGGAGAGTCATCGAGCTCTGACGAAGCCGCCGGCTGCTGCTGGGGACCGGCAACCCTGCGTGGTCCAGCCGATGCAAGCCGGCCCATCCCCTTTCGACCGCATTCGTCCCAACCATCGTCTCCCCGGCCCAGAGAAACCCCCCAGAGCACGTCGTCCCAAAGAGGTTTATTACACAAAGCCGTACAGAGACAGACGCGAGGAGGCTGGGCTCAGGGCGCTTCTCTGGGAAGCTCCCCGGGGCAGAAC
>NW_005849604.1:0-247 GCF_000455745.1 Alligator sinensis
TGGAGGGTGGGGCAGGGGGGAACTGCTGTGAATAGCCCAGCAGCCAGGAGCCCCATGGTGCTTCCCTGGCCAACCTGGAGCCACAGCAGGAAGCAGCAGGCAGTGGCAGGGGGGGGGGAGGGGCTGGTGGAGGGAAGCGGCTGCAGCAGGGGGGCAGGGAGCGGCAGGGGCTGCTGCAAGTGGCGTGGGGAGTGGCAGGGGTTGCAGAGAGTGGTGTTGGAAGCTGCAGGGGTTGTGGGGAGTGGCA
>NW_005849605.1:0-247 GCF_000455745.1 Alligator sinensis
ACACAATAAGAAAACGTTTGGGAACCTCTGATCTAGATGATGCATTAGCTGGTTTTGTTACCTTGTTACTTATCTTGGGTTATCTTATGTACTGAGCATTGGGGGAAGATGATCAATTAATATACAATTTGTATTCAATCCATCAATGCTGCATAGTCTTCGTGCATGACAAATCTCAGCTTTTAAGTTAAAACTCAGCTCCTCCTCATCTACAGGACAACAAGGTGGTGTTTCTACAACCAACCCA
>NW_005849606.1:0-247 GCF_000455745.1 Alligator sinensis
GCAATCCTCAGGTTTTTTTGCTTGTAAATGAGGGCAGTGCTTGTCTCAGGATGTTTCTCTCCTGTGTTTATCAGTGCTGGGCTCTGCTTATGGCTTTTGTTTTGGTCACTTTTACTGAAGTTTAGAGGGGTTTAGAACTGCCTTGAAGGTCGGGGTTTTATTTAGAATCTAGCAATGAAACCATCAAAAGGATCCATAATGAGGCTTGATACAGCAGAAGCAGGGTTGCACATGTCAACATAGCCAA
>NW_005849607.1:0-247 GCF_000455745.1 Alligator sinensis
ATCTTTCTCAGCTGGCTCATCTTATTATCACTCCCAGCTGCCTGTGCCTGGGCTGTAGCCCTTGCAAGCCTGGTGGGAGTTCTTTCATGGGCTCTGTCCTCCCCTGTTCCCCACCTGTGCAGTAAGCCCTTAAGGTAACTAGGGCATGAATGAGACAGGAGTGCCCTACCTAATGCCTGAGGTGGGGAGAGAGAATTTAAGTGGGTTCCCCTTTTCAGGGGGGAGGATGTGTAGCAGGCTGGCTGGC
>NW_005849608.1:0-247 GCF_000455745.1 Alligator sinensis
CAGAAGCATGGTGTCCCCCTACTTGGATGCTACTATGACAGCAGCAATAGAGAACTACTGCCATTTCCATAGCAGAGAGACTCTAAGGTTTACCATTCTGGCAGCTCCCACTAAGTTGAGGTCTGGGGCTGGAGTCCCATTCACCCACCTCAAGTTACATACTAATTCAATACTCTGGCAAACAAAAGTTTAATAAGATCAGGGCATTGTTTAGTTTTGTTTAAACAGTTGCATCTCATCCCATTCT
>NW_005849609.1:0-247 GCF_000455745.1 Alligator sinensis
TTCATAATGACTAAACTATCAGTTTGTGAATTATTCTGCCTACTTAGATGGCATAGTAATAGAAGCACTTTGAGACACGTACACATGCTTTCAGCCTGAGTGCATTCTTCCAAGCATTCATTCTGCAGTAGCAATCACAGAGAAAGTATTCTGAGTCTTGGACATAATGCACACATCACAAAAATACAATAAAATATTAAAAATCAAATGCCACAAAAATGTGAGAGAAGGCATAACTTAATTTTTA
>NW_005849610.1:0-247 GCF_000455745.1 Alligator sinensis
GTCGTAAGTGAATTAAGCCAATTATTTAAGGACACCCTAGGGAAAATTTTCTAAAATGTGTAAATGAAAGTCATTTGAGCTTTAAGTTCCTACTTAGCTAGTTCTCTTTCAAATGGGACTTTTTTTTACCTAAGCTATTTTTAAAATTTTCATGCCCCTTCTTTCACGTTTTTAGAGCTCCTAAATTTCATCCTCTTCCTCCTTCTTATTCATAGACTGGAAGAGAAAAAACAAGATTTCCTACTTC
>NW_005849611.1:0-247 GCF_000455745.1 Alligator sinensis
TCCTTTTACAATGACCCTAATGCTTCCTTACCTCTACTGGAAATAACTTTACCGATCCATTCTAGGATTGCATTTGCCTTATAGTTGCACCAGATTGGCAGGTCATAATATTTTTGTGACAAACTAATACACCCAAGTTGTCCTCATCAGTTGTTCCCAAGTGACAGGATCCTAGCTTCCAGCTGAACTTTGTTATTAGTTCCCAAGTACGTGACCTTGCATTTTGTACTACTGAATTGTATTTCAT
>NW_005849612.1:0-247 GCF_000455745.1 Alligator sinensis
ACAGGTATTCTGCCTAACTGCAGGATTCATCCCTTGTTGCTTCCAAGTGGTAGTTACTATAGGACAGGCCTCCGGTATGGGGTTTTCTTTATCTCCGGCTACCTCTCCTACCTCATAGCTTTCTTGCAATTCTTTTACTTCTGCTGTAACTTCACCATACGGGGGTGGAGTAATCAGAGGAGGTGCAGTAGATTGCACGGATATTTTACTTGGCTTCTCCTCCTGTTCTCCTTTTTTATTTACTTCA
>NW_005849613.1:0-247 GCF_000455745.1 Alligator sinensis
CCCCTCCCCCTGCTACAGCAGCAAAAATAAATCGGTGGAGTCAGGTAATCCTTTGCTGTCTGCCTCCCCCCAACTTTTGCCCTTGGCAGCTCCTTCCCCCTCCTTACTGTCAGACCCTGCTTTTCCTGAACACACAGAAGTGAGAAGCAAATTTGAAAAATTAGACCTGTAGTGATTGGCATGTAGTACCAATACACTTAGTTCATTCTTAATTGATACATTACCTTTTTTGAAACTGCTGCAAGTT
>NW_005849614.1:0-247 GCF_000455745.1 Alligator sinensis
CACTGTACCATCAAATGTTGTAAGCCAAGGACATTTGCTCCAAGGCCAGAATATAATGCATTATGGACTGGTTTGTGTCCAGTGGCCCCAAATCTGCAAAGCACATCCTTAACTTTAACTATGTACTTAAGATCCCTGGACTCCAATTGGCTTCTCAAAACAGAGCTTCTCTGGGACTGAAGTGTGTCAGAGTCTCAGGCTGGGTGAATGTTAGGCCTTACAAATAAATAGTGGGGAACTTGGCCAT
>NW_005849615.1:0-247 GCF_000455745.1 Alligator sinensis
CCCCCAATTTAGACCATGCCCCTTTATGCCCTGCCCCAGCAGGCCCGAGTCACACCTTGCTTTGGCTGGCCTCTCTCCCAGCATCCTCTGGGGCCCCAGCCTTGCTCCCAGCATCCCCTGGGGCCTTGAGACCACTTGAGCCCTGGGTTCTGCGCCTCTGGGGAGGCTTTGGTGGGGTGGCCTCTGCCCGGCGCCGCTGGCTGCGTCGAAGGACAGGGGCAGCGGTGGGGGCGGGGGCAGGAGCAGG
>NW_005849616.1:0-247 GCF_000455745.1 Alligator sinensis
CAGGCGCATCAGCCAGTCGGCAATTTCCTCATTCTCCGCATTGCGCTTGGTCGTATAGCGGTAGCAGGTCTGGCTGACCTGGAAGATATCGCATGCCAACCGGATGCTGATCCCTTTGCGCTCCACGGCTTCTTTGGCCATCTCTCGTCGGCGAGATGGCCTCAGAACTTTTTTGACATCGCCTCCTTGAGGATATCGGCCTTCAAGCGCTCCTCAGCGTACATCTTCTTCAGGCGCGCGTTCTCCG
>NW_005849617.1:0-247 GCF_000455745.1 Alligator sinensis
AAGCCAGTTTACGTGTAACTTCTGTCCCTAGACTAGAGGGCCTGCCTGGGGTAAGGGAGAGTCAGGTTCAAATTCTTGAATCCATGCCTCCAATAGGAGGTGATGAGGGGGCTGCATTTCACACTAGCTGCAAATCCCGGCTGCTGACTGTGATGGAAGGAGGGGCACACTGCTCCTTTCTGGGTCAAAGGTCTCAGATTTATCCCCATGTGCACTGAGAAACAATTCAGAAGTCTTGAAAATATTC
>NW_005849618.1:0-247 GCF_000455745.1 Alligator sinensis
TGTGGAGCTGGGCATGGAGTGGCACTGTTGGGAAGGAAGGAGTAGGGCAAGCCAATTTCAACAGCATCTTTCTCCTGAGCAAATGTGTGGAGCATGGTGCTGTCCTTACAAACCCCATCTTCACATGGAGGGACAAATACAAGACAACCTGTAGACTCTCTTGCTCTAAGCACTGGCAGTGGTGACGTGTAGGTGGTGCATGGGGGTGCACCCCCTGACTGGCCTCACTCCCTGCTTAGGCCAGCAG
>NW_005849619.1:0-247 GCF_000455745.1 Alligator sinensis
TGGCAAGGCTGAAACGATATACTGTTGTAATGGAAGTAATTTGATTCCTGGTATCCCTAGGATGTTTATACTCCCTAGGGTTCCGGACAAAATTTTGTTGTTGATTTTAAATTTAATTACCGGGGTACTTTTGATGGAGTTGAGCCCCTGTACAAATACTATCCTTGATGTTTTCTTGTGTGGGACATTAGGCTTTAAAACATTTACTTGTGCCCCCGTGTCTAACAGGAAACACACGGGCATTTCT
>NW_005849620.1:0-247 GCF_000455745.1 Alligator sinensis
GATAAAGAATTAAAATCTTTGTTCTTTAGAGATGCCCACAAATGCTTTGGTATAGGATGTGTGATACAGCCTTTTCTGCTGCTTGGCACGTAATGATTGGTTCCTAAAAATGGCTCCGTTGTGCCTCCAGTGACTCACATCTGTGGATTCTTGTTCTCTGGAATTTGCAAAGCGTTACCTGCTGTAGAGACCTACATCTACGACTGGGACTGCACTAGTGTTTGTTAATCACATATGAATGTAAGGA
>NW_005849621.1:0-247 GCF_000455745.1 Alligator sinensis
ACCTGGCACCGCCTGCTCCAGCTGCAGCAGCATCTTAAGCCAAGCCAGCTGTGCGTTTAACCCCACCTAAAGGCTGGGCCAGGCTCCATGTGGCCCCAGTGCCATGAGTGGCAGAGGGAAGTATGTAACATGCTTGACAGACCACTCCTTCCCCTGGGTATGAGCTGGGGAGGACCCAGCCTGACAGCGTGGAACAGTCTTCCAGATCCAGGCCGCAGCAACACAAGCATAACAGGAGTGCAGGGAG
>NW_005849622.1:0-247 GCF_000455745.1 Alligator sinensis
ACCTTCAGATGCTGGCTATAACCCCCCCCCCGCCCCCCAAACGCACACACTCATGGCTTGGCAGTGCTGGGTACTGCCAGATCACATCAATGTAGAAATATCCCAAGTTGCATGTTTTTCTGCATGGGGCAAATGTAGAAATTGGCAAATTACAAGGACTATAATGCAGTTATAGTTTTCTCTCCAGAAGTCTGGTGCTGGGTGTTAGCGAGATGTTCAGAGTGACACCCTAGACCAACTAGACTTG
>NW_005849623.1:0-247 GCF_000455745.1 Alligator sinensis
GAAGGCAATGAGCAGAGCTCCAGTTTGCTGGCAGGGATGAGGAGACAGAGAGGATGCCCACTTTGCCCAGTCTCTGTCTGCAAGTGGCTTCAGGCTGCATTTGACAACCTGGGTCTGTGTTTGCTACACATACCACTGCTGCATACTGGAGGTGGGGTGAGTTAGGGGGGGAGCACTGCCCCTTATCATGCCAGAGGAACCAGAAAAGACTTATCATGTGATGTGTAACATGCCACACATTCAAGTT
>NW_005849624.1:0-246 GCF_000455745.1 Alligator sinensis
CAATTAAATTTTGACTGAATCATTGGGCTGTTTTTAAAATGTTGACCTGGTTGGGGGAGTGTTGGGTTTTGGACAAAAACATCTCATCTCCATGACCATCCCCAGTCATCAGCCTGCACAGCCAGTACACTGTACGGTGCACCTGTCTGGGCTGTTAGCACTCATAGCAAACGTGTGGATGTCCAGTTAATTTCTGCAATGCGTGCTACCACCGAAACCCTGAAATCTATACCAATTCAATGGTTA
>NW_005849625.1:0-246 GCF_000455745.1 Alligator sinensis
CCTGGCAGTCAATGGCCAGGGATGTTGGGGGCCAAGAACATCCCGGAGGCTGTACTGGCACAGCCCAGGCCTGGGACACCCCCCACCCCAGCACTGGGAACAAGCTGCTCTGCAATGGCAGGAAGGGATTGGGGAGGTTCCTCCCCCCACACCCTCCCCATACCTCCCTGCCTCCACTGCAGTCTCAGGCTGAGCTTGAGCACAGGGGCTAGACCCTCTAGCTAGGACCCTGGGGGATGGTCCCAG
>NW_005849626.1:0-246 GCF_000455745.1 Alligator sinensis
TTTCTTCCTAAGTCTTGCTTCCCAGGCCCCTCTTCACTGGACTCTAGAATCTGTCCACATTCTTGATGTGTGGGTCCCAAAGCTAGACACAGCCCTCCAGGTGAGGCTTCACCAGTGCTGACTACAGCAGAAATGTTTAGGTTGAGAGGAAGAGAAACAGGATCTGAGGGGACAAGTAACTTGCTGATGGAATGCCTGGGTGCTTCTAAATAGTGTGGGGCAGGTTGCAGGGTTATGCTGGAAATG
>NW_005849627.1:0-246 GCF_000455745.1 Alligator sinensis
CCGGGTGGGGGGGCACAAGGCGGCCGCTCCCGGCTTCAGCAGCCAAGTTGGGAAGAAGTTAGGAGGAGAAGGAGGGGGAAGCGGGGTGAGAGGCAAACCCGTGCTTGGAGGGCAGCAGAGGCAGTGCCCGCCCGGGGCAGCCCGCCGGACCCCGGCGACCTGCTGCCCTCGGCTCCTTCGCGCGGGGTCTTTATGCGGCGGCGGCGGGGCCGGGGCCGAGGAGGAGCCCGAGCCGCCCCCGGAGCA
>NW_005849628.1:0-246 GCF_000455745.1 Alligator sinensis
AGTTTGGCTGCTTGCCCCGTTCTTCCCTGCAGAGGTCCCAAGACAGCTATTCCTTACTTCTAACCCCACCCTTACCTTCAGGGCCAGGACAGACTCGCTCATTCCTGGAGAGTAATATCGTCCATATCCTCATTTTCTTCTAGGTTCCTGGAGTGATTACCTTCACTCCCTGGGACTGGAGTCACTGGCCGCACAGCTTCCTCCACTCCTGAGCTGGTTCTCCCTGTCTGGGCAAATTTTTGGCTG
>NW_005849629.1:0-246 GCF_000455745.1 Alligator sinensis
GGGAGGGAGGCAGCTCCCCCTGCTGCACATACCCCAAGAGGGCACAGGGGAGGAAGGGTGGGGGAAGAGCATGTGCCCCCGGATCTGCGTGGGGTGCAGGTGGGGTGGGCTGCTGGTGTGGGCTGGGGCTACACTGGGCTCTTCCTTCCCAGAGCGTGGGGGGGTTGGGCAGGCAGCAGTGGTGCTGAGAGATGGGGCTATGGTGGGGTAGGGAAGCTATGGCAAGTTTTGGGGTGGCTGCAGCCC
>NW_005849630.1:0-246 GCF_000455745.1 Alligator sinensis
GGGAACCCTATTTTACTGTTAAAAATGAGCTATTTAGCTTCCTCCCGTCTCCTATCTAGGTCCCTGTAACTAGCACAAATAAGCTCCAGCTTCCATGACCACCTTCTTTTAGTCCATTCCAGGAGCCAGAAGTGCTGCCGATGCACCAGCGTCCCATGTGAAGTCTCCCTTCATTCACAGAGTAGCCAAAGAGGGGAAGCTATGCGTAACCCACCCCTGTTTGGGTGCCTGGACTAGGAGCCCCTG
>NW_005849631.1:0-246 GCF_000455745.1 Alligator sinensis
CACTGGAAAATTTTCCACCCCACATCTCTGATTATGAGTTTCTTCCCCTGCTGATTCTGGGAGAAGATAATACAGAGAGAAATGGAATAAAGGCAAAAAGAGCATCTTTAATACTGTTGATGTCAAAAAAAAGAATGTTTCTCACTTGTGTCGGTGTCTTTGGTTTTGTGACAATAGCTATTAAATGAATTTGAATAGCTCTAAGAACATGAATGAGAGATATTGAGTCCACTGATATTTGAAAAA
>NW_005849632.1:0-246 GCF_000455745.1 Alligator sinensis
TTTCCTCCTTACCTGGCAGCTAATTCCCCTCTGGCAGTGGGCAAACTTGGAGAGTTATGGAGCTCATTCTTAACATTTTGTGATCATTCTATCAAGACAGCCAGACAAGAGAAGGGTGTGAATGGACTGGAGGCATTGTTTTAGACTGGCTGGATTTGAGGCAGACAGCCTTGCTTTCTGGTGTATGTGCAAGGCACCAAGGGCAGCACTAAGGAACTGGGGGAGAGAATCACTGAGGTGTCAGGT
>NW_005849633.1:0-246 GCF_000455745.1 Alligator sinensis
TGAAGGAAGCACAGGGCAGAAGCTGGCAGTCACGTACTGAAAAGGCTCTTTCCCCATTTCCACACGGCTGCTTCTGAAAGCCCCTGGGGATCTGTGGCTGAGAGTTATTCCAGGATCCCTGCTCACCAGCCCCTGCACGGTGGAGTGGTGAAGCAGCCCCTCAGCTGGGAGGGGGCTTTATATCGACATGCTGCTGAAGGGGTGCACAATGCAAGAGCGACAAATAAAGGCAGAATTTACATGTCT
>NW_005849634.1:0-246 GCF_000455745.1 Alligator sinensis
TGTTGCAGCCGGTTGCATCTCACCCACGTCAAGACTTGCCACCCTGGATGGACATTTCTGTAGCAAAGAGGGCAAAATACATGAGCTTTGTAACTGAGCTGTGGCGTCCCAGTCCCTCTGTGCCCTGAGCAGCTGCTTCACACATCCCTGTCCAGAAACGGAAAGTGTTGTGCTAACGCACACAGGAGGATTAATTCAATGGGACGCTGGTGCATGGCCATGCTGGGCTGTCTTCTGAGGGCCCGT
>NW_005849635.1:0-246 GCF_000455745.1 Alligator sinensis
GCCCATGCACAGCACGGTGTCTCTGTGGCAGCCCCGATGCTCAGGTCTCTGCTGCGCACACGGTGTTGCCATGAAAGTGACAGCAGCAGCAGGAGCCAGTAATGAACGGTCCCTTTGATGCTGGGTGGAGCGCCTTGTGACCACTCCCCAGCGCCCCCTCCCCTTCCTGCTGCTTGCCAGGACCAGTATTCTGCTGTGGGCTTAATCTGGCAGGCAGGCACAGGGACCAGATTACACTTGCCAGGG
>NW_005849636.1:0-246 GCF_000455745.1 Alligator sinensis
GAGTAAATTAGTTTACTCTGGCCTAATAGCAACATATGTGTAGATGGTATGCTTTACTGCAGAGCAAGCTAGTCTATTCTGTAGTAAAGCACGTGTGTAGACGTGCCAGCCATTCCAATAGCCCATACATGGGCCTGAGTGCCTGTGGCCTCACCAGCCTTTACAACACACAAAAGAGACCTTGTCCAACACAATAAACAAAATGGCAAAGCAAAACCTTTGGTCTTTCTATAGGTGGCAGGAGAC
>NW_005849637.1:0-246 GCF_000455745.1 Alligator sinensis
AGGCAGCACGTTCCAGCCATGAAAGAAAGTGCTGTGATGCCATCCCTGCCTCTGCTGGAGTAGAGCTGAGCCATGTTTCTGTTTCTCTTGCCTCTGCCAAGAGGATAGGGTTTCCCCTGCTACTGCTGGGGGAGGCAGGGGGAGGAAGGCTCCCATGTTCCTGCCCCTCTGTATGTAGGATGGACAGAGGCCCCAGGCAAGGATTTTAACTTCAAGCCTGAATTTTCTTTAACGAAGAACATGCAG
>NW_005849638.1:0-246 GCF_000455745.1 Alligator sinensis
TGTTCAGGGACTGGACTGAGACAGGGCTGGAAGGAGACGATGCCTTGAGACCCCGCATGGCAGCGCCATTCTGGGGTGCCTCTATTACAATGGTGAGCTGGCTTTCTACTGGTGGGTTACGGAGGTAATGAACAGTGACTACAAGGTGTATGTGTGACACATAATTTTACACAAAAATAAAAGTATAAGAAAAAAAGCTGTGGCCTCTGAGTAACTTCCTCCTCTGCAGGTCTGTGTGTCTGAACC
>NW_005849639.1:0-246 GCF_000455745.1 Alligator sinensis
CTGCTGATGCTTACGGGGCCTGACGTTTGCTACCCAGCATGCTGTCCACCCCTGGCCACGTTCGTGCTAGGGCGCCAAGAGAGCGGCCTTGTAGCTTTGCATGGGTCGTTGCTTCCGGATGTGGGAGCTCATTCCTTTTTGCCAAGTGAAATCCCTGAGAGAGCCACGCAGCCGGTTGGGTCCGCTTTGCGGCCTCCTGTTTGATTTTCGAGCACTTGGCACCCCAATGCCATTTGCAGGGCAGTG
>NW_005849640.1:0-246 GCF_000455745.1 Alligator sinensis
ATTGCATCTGGCTGATTTCAACATGAGGTTTTATCACGGTTGAAATAAATTGAAAAATATTTTATTTCCTGGCTGCCTATACATAGAATGGTAGTGAAATTCGAGGTTTGCCTGCACTCACAGAGTTTCACAGACAAAGCTGTCCCCAGACTATAGTTCCATGCTAATTGGGTTACATAGCTTGCTGAAGGTAGACGTTTCAAATGCAACCCCCCATTTTCCAGCCCTGCTCTTGCATTTGGCTTG
>NW_005849641.1:0-246 GCF_000455745.1 Alligator sinensis
AGGACAATCTTTGGAGAGTGTTGAACATTTCCCCTACCACCTTCCCCAAAAAGTAAACACACAATATTCAACATCAGCTAAAGTCTACTATTGCTGTATTTGGATGCTTCTGAAATCATGCCCTTGATTATTATGATGACATCGGGACCTAAACCAAATGTCTTACCTACCAGACTCTGGTCATCCCTACCCTACCCTGTTGTATGAGTGTGAATCTTGGGTAACATCAAAATACCTTAAAGCTTT
>NW_005849642.1:0-245 GCF_000455745.1 Alligator sinensis
CCCCCCCAATCCATGGCCGATCGCCAAGTGGGGAGGGAGGGTCCCCCCAACAGCCAAACGCTAAGTGGGAGCAGGGCCCGGCGGCCAATTGCCAAGCCAGGAATCACCAGTGGCAAAACAGGAAGTGCCACCAGGGGACTGAGTACCCCTGCCCCACCAGTCCAGCACCCAGGGGCATGGCCTCCCCATGCCTCACTCCCTTTGGTATGCCACTGCTTCTGCCTGACTTCAGACTAACAAGGCTA
>NW_005849643.1:0-245 GCF_000455745.1 Alligator sinensis
CTCAGAAGTTCATTTACCTTTCTTATATGTTTTTGAAGTGGTGGTTTTATTACTTGAAATTTGATTTCTTCAGAAAGTTGAAGTTGGAAGTGAGAAGCTCAGATTTGGCTAAGCAACACTTAATCTAAATGAAGCACTTAAACAGTAACATAACATTCTTTATTTTTAGTTGTATTTTATTTTCTTATTTTTTAAAAATCCAAATTTGAAACTAAACAGTTTCTATATCTCAAAGCAAACAATTG
>NW_005849644.1:0-245 GCF_000455745.1 Alligator sinensis
CCCTTTAAGAAAAAAAAAATGAAAAAACCCCGCACTCACCACTCCTGCCAGCTGGGGGCAGTCCACACTGCCCCACACCACGTGGGGGGCTCTGCACAAGCCCCTGAAGCCCCAAGGCTGCTGCAGGACAGGTGAGTCCCAGGGCTTTTCTTGGGTTTGTTTTTTTCTTAAAGGGCTGGAGCTGGCCCGGGTGGGGCACCCAAGGGGGCTGGAGGAGCAGGGGGGGGTCAGGGGGCTCATGCAGA
>NW_005849645.1:0-245 GCF_000455745.1 Alligator sinensis
AAATGGGCTGGGGATGCGCCAGCCTGAGGGACGCTGCGCCATGGAGCACCCCCGGCTCTACAGCATGCTGAAGGAGGTCTGGAGCGAGCACGGGCTGCAGAAGTAAAACCCAGAGATGATGTCTAACCACAGGGCGATACAGAAGGCAGTCAGAAACAGAGGCAGGCTATCAACCACGGAGCTGATCCCTGATGACAACTGCAAGGTCATCTGTGACCGGATCTTCCACAAAGACCTAAGAAAAG
>NW_005849646.1:0-245 GCF_000455745.1 Alligator sinensis
GCGGCTGAGAGCCTTTAAATACGACCGTTGGTGGCATTCAGCCATTTTTATGCGCCACGCGGCCGGGGCGTGGGTGGGGATATTGAGCTGAGAAGCGGGTCCGGGTGTTTTGGGGGCCGAAGCACTGCGTTGCAGGGGCAGATACTAAAAGGAGGGTGTTTTCATTAATCACCGGCTAAAGATAATTAATGAGTTAAACTGCAGCAATGAGATCTAAAAGCTGCCAGGGGATTGAAATAGGATCA
>NW_005849647.1:0-245 GCF_000455745.1 Alligator sinensis
GGGGCACCTGCGAGGCACCCAGCATAGAGCTGTGCAGAGGGGAGAGACCTTAAAGGGCCTGAGCAGCATGAGAGCAGCCCAGCCTGGGTCAGGGACCCTGGGGGCGAGGATGCAAGGCAGCGGCTTTGCCAGGGCTAGGGCCAGGGGACCAAGCAGCTCAAGGTGGTTGAGAGCAGGGCCAGGGGCCCAAGTAGCCCAAGATGGGCAAGACCAGGGTCAGGGGCCTAAGGAGCCTGAGAAGGGCA
>NW_005849648.1:0-245 GCF_000455745.1 Alligator sinensis
TACAAGTCTTTGGGGAGATCCTGGAAGTGCTGCTAAGAAATGCACCTTGCCCACTCATGCCTGATGCCAGAATGACCCCGAAATAGCATCTCTTGGGTTCTCCAGGACTTTTACCTAGCTGACCAAGACCCCAAGTGCACCAGATTGATTAGCTCAGGAGGCCCTTTTCTATGTTCCTAAATTTTCCCATGTTCCTCAGTTCTTTTTGGAACAGTTTCAAGGACAAACTAGCATGCATATACCTT
>NW_005849649.1:0-245 GCF_000455745.1 Alligator sinensis
GCGGCAGATCTCTGGCATGTCATGGGAAAAAGTATGTGTATAAATGCCCATAAATTCTTTTGAAAAGGATAATGAAGCATGCATGTTTCTCACCCAAGACCACAATTTATTTGCTTCTCTGCCCTAATAACTATCTTTTACCCCAGCTCCATTCATTCATCCTCCTATTCCCTCAACCAATAACTTGGACTCAACGCAAGACAATAACAAAGCATTCCCGTCTTGACTATGTTGAAATCAGTGGT
>NW_005849650.1:0-245 GCF_000455745.1 Alligator sinensis
CAGCAGCGACAGCGGCTCCTAGGCAGGGTGGCTCTGAGCACTGCAGGCAGAGTGAGAATTCCCAGATGGGTCTTCTCCAAGGAGTCTCATGGCAGACCGTTTAGCAGTCTTTTTACCCCCTCCTTGCCCAGAGAGACAGTTCCCCATCTTTCTCTCTCTGGGTTACTCAGGCAAATGTCCTCCACGCCCTATCAAGGTTTGTCTGCCACTTCTCAAACAAGGCACTTGGTAATTTCCTCTGCAGA
>NW_005849651.1:0-245 GCF_000455745.1 Alligator sinensis
GAGGCCAGCAAGGAACCTTGTCTGCCGATAGCGATTCTGAAAACCAAAGTACTGGTTAAAAAGAATGTTTCGAACAGAATTTTTTTCCATCTGCTCTACCTTTTTAGTGTTCGGTGTTTCCAGTGCTCAAATTGATACTCCTTAAAAACATGTGAAATTCATAGGACAGGCTCTCACTTGTTTCTGGATACTAAAATACAGCAACTTGAGCAGCCAAAACTGAAATAGACTCGATGAAAGGTATC
>NW_005849652.1:0-245 GCF_000455745.1 Alligator sinensis
GACGGACAAGTGGTGATGGGGTAGCTGCTAGTGATTCCTGGAAGTCCCTACTCACAGACCTACACGGAGGCTGAGATGATATGATGGTTGCTTTGCACTTGGAGCTGAGACAGGAGCGCAGTTCAGTAGCTGCAGTCACGTCTGAGCAGGCCTACTGACGATCCACCCCACTCACCCTGTGCGGGGAGGGGACTGGAAAACTAGTCCTAAAGGTAGCCTGTCTCATTTCACCTGACTGGAAAACC
>NW_005849653.1:0-245 GCF_000455745.1 Alligator sinensis
GGCTCCTTTAAGCAAATCCCTGGTCAAGGTCCTGATATCTCCAAAGGGTTGTGAATGTACACAGATCCCTTTGATTTCACCTGGAGTATTCTGGGGGGGTGAGAAGCACTTTGGAAAATCATGACATAAGGTCTAAGTCCACAAAGGGTCTCAGGTGTCAGAAGCATCGCAGTAACTAACTTGCATGTGCCTGGACCTCGGGGAGAAATCTAGGGATCAGATCTGTGTGTCTAACTTTCCATATT
>NW_005849654.1:0-245 GCF_000455745.1 Alligator sinensis
CGGGCATGAGAAATGGGGGCATTCAGCGGCAGAGGGCTTTGGCTGCAGGTGCTCTCCTATGCCACTGCGGGGACAAGAGGCAGTGTGGCCCAGTCCTAGTGCCCACCGACCTCTCACCCATGGTGGGTTGTTCCAGCCCGCAGCCAAAAAAAAGTTGCCTACCCCTGGACTGCACCATTGCAAGCAAGAAATAGAGCTGGGAGCAAATCTGCTCAAAAAAACCCCAAAAAACAAACAAAAAAACC
>NW_005849655.1:0-245 GCF_000455745.1 Alligator sinensis
CCCTGCTAAGTCATTTGAATAAAATCACACCTCTCCAGTTTTTCCTCATAGAGGACATAACCCTACAGAGGCACTGGATCTCTGCAGTGCAGGCAGGCCCCAATTTGGGAGAGCACAAATTGCCATGGGGATGACCTGTGAATTTAAGGATCATAATTTGTCCCTCTTCTCTCTGGCTGGGTTTCCAGAGGAGCCCAAGGGAGCTGGCAACCCCATTGCAACTCCAGTGCCAGAGGTCCCAAGAC
>NW_005849656.1:0-245 GCF_000455745.1 Alligator sinensis
CCCATGATGAGGGAATGAGACAGGGGCAGAGGCAGGCACTGCACAACCAGGGAAAGTGGGGTAGGGCATGGGACAGGGATGGTGGCTCATCCAGGGGGCATGGGAAGCAGGGCATCTCCCACTATTGTGCACTCCCCTGGGGAGGGCATGGGGGGCAAGTGCTCCCCAGATCAGTGTGTGGGCTAAGGCAGCCTGCTGCTGTGGGATGGGGGTGGCACTGGGCTTTTCCCAGCAGGTGGGTTGGG
>NW_005849657.1:0-245 GCF_000455745.1 Alligator sinensis
GAGCCCCTGTCCTGGGACAGCACCTCTGGCTGAGCCCATGGGGCAGAGAGGAGCAGCGAGGCGGGGAGCGGTAGCTGCCGTGCTCTTTCTTAGCCATCAGATGGCACCAGCAACCTGCTAAAGCCTCCTCCATCGCCTGGATTGCACCCGATACAGGGCATTCCCCAGCGCTGTGGTCTGGCTTGCTAGACAGGCAGCCTGAAGGCCCTGCACCAACAGCGGGGCAGAAATGACCCTAAAGGGAG
>NW_005849658.1:0-245 GCF_000455745.1 Alligator sinensis
CTTTTCAGTAGCAGTTGTGCTCCAGAGGCATTTTGCCCTTGCCTACACACTCATTGAGTTCACTGATTCAGGGCATAAATCTACATGTTTTTCTTTTGCTGGGGATTTTGACTGGGGCTGCAGTGTTCCTGCTGGGGCTTAAACCCAAAAGATGCTGGGGTCTCACCTAAAATCAGACCAGTTGACATATTTGAAGTCAAGGACTTTCACCCCCGGTTAGATTGGTATGGACTGTGGGGGATTTA
>NW_005849659.1:0-245 GCF_000455745.1 Alligator sinensis
GCGGCGCGGCCGGAGGGCTCCCCGTTGCAGACGAGCCTGGCTGTCGTGGCATGCAATCCGTGGCGTGTTTTAAAAGCTCTTCTGGAACGGCGCTGGGTGGCTTGCAGCTGTTGGTCCCAAACCCAGGGCACCTCTGTCTCGACCCCGCCGTCCTGGGCCCGCCTGGCAGACGCGGCAACTGATCCAGCGCCTGCGACAGGCTCAGCATCTGGGGAGGATTTGTTTATACAGGGTTTTGACCCAGG
>NW_005849660.1:0-245 GCF_000455745.1 Alligator sinensis
TGTGGCCTATCATCTTTGATTTTGTTCTGGTAAAAATAAATTAAACATTCTAAAAACAGCTATCTTACATTGATATCCTTCTTGACGCCTGAAAAATGTAATTTCAAATTTGTTTTTTGATTCATGAAATAGACAAGCTTAAAGCTTAAGAATTGAAAAATAAATTTCTAACTTCATACTGGAACTGAATATAAAAATAAAATGGGTGTTGCATATTATTGTAAAGAATACCATGCTGTTTAATT
>NW_005849661.1:0-245 GCF_000455745.1 Alligator sinensis
CCCCCCCACCCCTAGGTGATGCTGCAGGTGCCCCAGCTCCCTTTGCTGGCTGAGGGCAAGAGCTACCACTGTGCCTTTGGGAGCCAGGCCCGCCCAGCCACTCGCCAGGACTCCTGGGTCCGCTGCTTGGCGCTCAGCCCTGACCAGGTCCCACCCAGCCCAGAAGGCAAAGGTTAGCTCATCCCTACCCACAATGTGTTGCTCTAGCCTTTCCCCTTCTTCTTCCCTCCCCAGAGGATTCCCTC
>NW_005849662.1:0-244 GCF_000455745.1 Alligator sinensis
AGCAGCCTCCCACCCACACAGCCAGGGAGTAACTTGGCATGGCCACAGCTGTCCAGCTTCCACTCCCAGAATTCGGTGCTAAAAGCCCGAGGAAGGCAGCGGGCAGGTTGTGTCAGCCCGTCTCCATACAGCCTGCTCTTACACAGCAGGTCACTCGCACAACCCTGCAGCTCAACAGGTTTGGCGGGTTGGGCAGCAGTCAGGTCTGGGGACTTTTGGCAGCACCTTCCTTGATGCACAGTCG
>NW_005849663.1:0-244 GCF_000455745.1 Alligator sinensis
TAAATAAATAAATAAATTAAAAAATCCAGAAAAAAAAGTCTCTACTTACCCTAGGACCGGGGGACAGGGCTCCAGGGCTTCCTGGCAGAGCCCTCCCAGGCAGCACAGGGCAGGAGGGCCTGGGCTGGGGCTGTCCCTCTGCCCCCTGCTGTGTGGGCGGGGCCCCAAGTGATCCTTATGGCAGCTGGAGCTGCTGGTAAGTGCTAGGGTTTTTTGTTTGTTTGTTTGTTTTTTTTCTAAGTGA
>NW_005849664.1:0-244 GCF_000455745.1 Alligator sinensis
TTTTTTTTTATGGTGTAAGGCTGGAAGCTATTGCATGATGCCCAACAGCAAAGGTTTAAAGGGAAGACACTTCGTGTATTTTACCACTCATGGAAAGAGGAGAGGATGGTAGTGTACATCTTTGCTCCTCCCAGTCAAAACTAACAGTTAACAAAACGTTAAGTCCTAACCAGGAATCATCAGAGACAATCATGGAGCACTGGGCTCCCCACTTCTCATACTTGGATTTAAAAAAAAAAAAAAA
>NW_005849665.1:0-244 GCF_000455745.1 Alligator sinensis
ACTGCTCCCTGCTGGAGTGAGAGGACTGTGTGCAGGTGTGTCGCAATGTGGATGGGATGAGACTTGCTGCGTGTGTGGGTTTTTTGCTTGCAGGTGCACAGGCACATGATATGTCCTGCCAACAAGTGGAGTGAATGGGCTGTCTCTTCAATCCCCAAAGAGCCTAGGCCTCCTCTGTGTTGGTGTGTTTGCTGTTACTGCATACCACCCCTACCAAAATAAAGGGTGCTACATATATGTTATC
>NW_005849666.1:0-244 GCF_000455745.1 Alligator sinensis
CGTGCCAAGCCATGCTGCATCTGTGTGATACAACAGCTGCGGTGCAAGTGCCAGGCAGGAGGGCGATCCCCACTGACTCCCACTGCCCTACACTGTGCAGGAGAGCTCTGCCACAAGTGCCCAGAGGCCCCAGTCACTGTTCCTGCAGCCGGTGCCACAGCTGTCGCATCACGTGAGTAAAGCATGGCTCAGCAGGGTGCTGCACACTGTCTGGGAGCTGGGGTCACTGAGACTGAGCACTGCT
>NW_005849667.1:0-244 GCF_000455745.1 Alligator sinensis
GCGGCAGGGGGCATGGCTCAGCCCAGCCACGGGCGCCCTGCCGCTTCTTCTGCAGCCTCTGGCAGACTGAGATCTATTGTAAGAGGCTGAACCAGGACTGACCCTGTGGTGCTGGGACCAGCCTGCAGCTTGCACACTCCAGCCAGCCCCTGGGCCCAGCGTTGGGTGCACATTGCCCACGACACACAGGCTGGACCCAGCCCTGCAGGTGGCACAGGGACGCCGGGGCACCACGGGCAGCTAG
>NW_005849668.1:0-244 GCF_000455745.1 Alligator sinensis
TTCTGGCACCAAGCCAACTCCTCCTCCTGCCCCTTGGGGTGTAACCTTCCCACCCACAGGGGTGTAACTCCATACAAACAAGCTATAGAGCACATGCCAGCTAGCCACGGTACAGGGCACACATGGGTTCAGGATTGGGGTGTAGGAGGCAAGTGTGGAGGGGGGGAACAAGGTGGGGGGACCAGATTGGGTCCCCATGGGCACCTATACATGTGCCAGACACCTGCTCTGATGCATGCTAATT
>NW_005849669.1:0-244 GCF_000455745.1 Alligator sinensis
AAGCATCTAAACTTTCTTTCAGCGATGTACTCAATCTGGGTTCGGTGGGATAATTCACATGCTTAAAGTTAGACATGTGCTTAAACACTTTTCTGAATCATTGCCCTAGACAGTGAGCCACAGAAAGATGGTTTCACAACCAGGCAGACAAATTTCAGAGACGTTCTGTTAGCTGCATTTCAGAAGCACATTGCCCTTTACACCAATAACGCTGCTATATTTGGATTCACTTTAATCACTTGTA
>NW_005849670.1:0-244 GCF_000455745.1 Alligator sinensis
TATTAGTTCTTCAGTAGAAAGGTTACATTGTTTTGAGCCTGTAATGCTCTGTGGTATAGTATGATAGTCATTCGTTGTAAGACCACAAAAGCAGTGGAGGCACCCTTTACATTTCAGAGGGCAATTTTCCCCTTTCTCAGGATCCATC
Organism: Alligator sinensis; assembly: GCF_000455745.1. Taxonomy (NCBI): domain Eukaryota; kingdom Metazoa; phylum Chordata; order Crocodylia; family Alligatoridae; genus Alligator; species Alligator sinensis. The sequence goes on from NW_005849670.1 coordinate 149, forward strand.
TATTTTCTTCTCCTGGGAGCAAGAGGCTGAGAGATTTTCTCCCCTCCACCCCCAACCCATCCAACTCAGAGCCCCCCATACAGCGTGGGGCAGTGG
>NW_005849671.1:0-244 GCF_000455745.1 Alligator sinensis
CGTCTAGCACGGGTAATAAAATGTCACACACTAATTCTTGAATCGAGTCCCTCATTCCTGTTGGAACTACAGCACATTTTCCAAAAAGTAACTACCCTTGACTTAAAGTTCTCAAAATATCTTATCTTTACTTCTTATTCGACCTTATTTCTAGTTGCATTTGTTCAGGTTCCAACCACTGGATTCCCTTACAGACAGCTGAAAGAGTTTGAAGACCTTTTTATTTGCGCAGGGCTTCAGCAGG
>NW_005849672.1:0-244 GCF_000455745.1 Alligator sinensis
AGCAGTAGCAGAACAATGATGACTTGGGGCAGGTGTGGTGGTCCCTGCAGTTCTGTCTTCTCTGTCCCAGTGGCACAGCCAAGGTTGGCTCTGCTCTGGCTCCTGGCTCCAGGCCCTCTTGGGTGGTGCAGAGCCAGGGCAAGGACCAGGGTGGGGAGGCAGCTGGAACTGGTACAGGTTTGGGGGATGGTGAATTTGTTGGCACGGGTGGTGCTGGCACCAGGCAATGACCCTGGGTGTGGGG
>NW_005849673.1:0-244 GCF_000455745.1 Alligator sinensis
AGCTGGACCTGGGCTCCAGTGCAGGTAAGTAAGGGGATGCAGGGGCTGCAGTAGGGGGGAGGGGCCCTAGGGGGTATCTCTGCCAGCTCCACCCACTCCCCCAGTCCCCTGATCCCTTCCTAGCCTGGCCCCACTCCCCCACCTGCCCCCCGAGCCTCCCTGATCCCTGCCCTACCTGGCCCCAGCCCCCACCTAGCACCCAACCCCTTCTGATCCCTGCCCCACCTGGCCCCAGCCCCACCTG
>NW_005849674.1:0-244 GCF_000455745.1 Alligator sinensis
CGTGCCCCCAGCCCAGCCCCAGCCCCAGCCCCAGACTCACTCTTGGTGTCCAGCTGGGCGGCGTACTTGCTGAAGGAGCGCAGGCAGACCCGGTCCCCCAGCAGTTCCAGGAACTCTTCGAAGGCCGGCCCGGCCGCCTCGTTGTTGTACATCTCCTCCTCTGAGCTCTGCCCCGCTTTGCAGTACAGGATCCCCACCTTGTGCTTCCTGCAGATCTGGGGGGCAGGGAGCGGGAAGCACCAGG
>NW_005849675.1:0-244 GCF_000455745.1 Alligator sinensis
GATTGAAATTTTGGTTTTTACAGCACTGACTTTTTCCATGGGAAGCGTTTGCTTTTGATGGGATATTTTGATTTTTATACAGAACTGGAAAACAGTCTTATACACCAGGCAGTACTAGACCTATCACATTATTGCTATCAACTAGGTAGTGTAAACTCTCCACACCTTTCAATATAAATGCTGTAGTCAGGTGCATTATTAAGCTACTGCATATCACCAACTTGTATGTAATAAATCCACAGCT
>NW_005849676.1:0-244 GCF_000455745.1 Alligator sinensis
CTGGACACTGGTGGCCCCCACTGACACCTTCACGGCACTCGTGGCTGGAGGAGATGTGGCAGGGATAGCAGTGGGGCAACGGGCAGGGGGGTGATAGGATCCTGGCCGGGCCCTTTGAGTGTGGGGAACGAGTTGTGCTGACCCCAGGAAGGCAGGACCCAGGCCAGGGTGTGAGCAGATGAGCTGTAGTACGCCTGCAACCTTTGGTGGACAGGAGGGTCCTGCCCAGCCTGCGGGGTTCTGC
>NW_005849677.1:0-244 GCF_000455745.1 Alligator sinensis
CCCTCTACAGGGAAGGCATTACCTTTCACTAACATTTAAAGAGCACTTCCATGAGTGGCTACTGAGAAGTATATGTGTGTTATGGGGGGCAGTGACTCTTTCAGGGAGAGAAAAAAACCAAAGCAAAACAAAACATCCTTGGGCTTTTAACTGCTACCATGACCCTGCAGAAGGTCCAAGGCGGCCCTGGGGATGCACACATCCCAAGCCACGCTCTGGGCTCCAGTTTCCAGCCAGCTCCAGG
>NW_005849678.1:0-244 GCF_000455745.1 Alligator sinensis
TTCAGATTCAAGATACAATGAAGAAGAAGGTAACTTCCTCCTTGTGTCTTAGCTCCAGGGCCAGCACCTCTGTCACTGGTTTGATCATTGTCTGCACTTGTTTTTGCATTAGGAAATTGGAATCAGGTAGGCATATCTATTTCTGCTGCTTACAAGTTTTTATTCAGTTTTTGAATTATTGTAAAAACTCCAGTCTTTTAGACAAAACACAACAAAAAATAGTCACAAGTTTCAGACTCAATGA
>NW_005849679.1:0-244 GCF_000455745.1 Alligator sinensis
AATTTGATTTTAATAAATTACTTCTCCCCGACAAGACGTTACGTAAAAGAAAATATTATGATATTCCATTTAAAAAGTGAAGAAAACATTAGCCCAGCATCAACTCAGGATTTTTATTTTTTATTTTTTTTACTGTAAATCTGAAAGTCTAGAAATTATCCATCTCACCTAGAAAATGTATGCGGGAAACAAATACATGTGAATAAATATATTATATAACATTTGATTGCCTTAGAGGTTCTAT
>NW_005849680.1:0-244 GCF_000455745.1 Alligator sinensis
CCTATTTCTTCTCCACTTAATATTGGGGCTTTTCCACTTCATATGCAACAAAGTTACAGGAAGATTTGCATTTATCACACTATTAGTAGTAATATGCCACACACACAGTCAATCAATTTATTGCACCATAAAATAGCAAACCAGCTACAAAGATGTTCCACATTTAATCTGGAACATCTTTGTGGCTGGTTTGTATGCCGCTTCAAACTGAATGTGTGGCAGGGAGCAAAAGACACAAAGAACA
>NW_005849681.1:0-244 GCF_000455745.1 Alligator sinensis
AATTAAAATATTAGCTGCCTCCTCTCCCCCCACCACTGTAGCAATATAGCTTGAGGAAGGCAGACAGAAGAGCCTACAGCTTTGCCTCCTGCTGTGAGGCATTCAGATAGCACTAAGCTGGTTGAAGGTGTCTCGGTATCTAAAAACACGATTCACACAGCTGCATCTACTGCCAGAAATTCTAGAAGCAAACAGTAGACATGACCACCGAGATGCTAGAGGGCATGTTCACCTCCATTCAGCT
>NW_005849682.1:0-244 GCF_000455745.1 Alligator sinensis
CAGCCACTCGCAGCTTGCATGGGGCTGTCCTGCATCTCTGCCGCATCACTGCCGCCCCGTGGGACAGCGGTGACAACAGAGAGCAGGTGGCTGCAGCATGGGGCGCTGGCCTTGGGGAGGGGGAGCGGCCACTTTTCTCCTGCGCTGAAGACCTTTGTTACGGCTGCCCGCCCACAGCTCACAGCAAGCTTGGCTGCAGTGCAGCTGCTTCACCGCCGCCTCTGTGCTGCCTTGTGGCTGGTCC
>NW_005849683.1:0-243 GCF_000455745.1 Alligator sinensis
ATATGGAGGAAATGGATCTTGGGACATGGAACATGAAAACTCAAAAGACAGAGGATGAGAGAAACTCTGAGATGAAGGAGGATAGGGTTAGGGTCCCTGAGTTATTCTTTGGGGGTCATGGGAGAAGAAGTGAACAAAGATAAAATCTGCTTGGAAGTTTGTGGTAGAAGAGAACCAGGGAGCCAGAGGCAGTGTGCTCATGTGCATGTGCGTGTGCGCGCATGCATGCAGAATGTTTTTTTT
>NW_005849684.1:0-243 GCF_000455745.1 Alligator sinensis
ATTCCTAAATTTGTACAATGGGGTGGTCCAGGTGACCCCTGAGGATTCTTCTGACCATATAATTTTATGATTGACCTCTTTGTTGTGCTGGCTTGAAGCCAGAAGGTCAATGACAAGGTATAAACATAATCCTGGATGAGTTATCTGCTGGAATCAACCCCCTCCTAAGAATGAAATACAGAGTTCCATCCCCAAAGGACAATGAACATCAGTCTTTCTCTTGTATAGATTCCACAGCAGTAG
>NW_005849685.1:0-243 GCF_000455745.1 Alligator sinensis
ATTGAAAAAATTGGGCTTGTGCCTTTTTGGGGCTGCTTTGTGTGAGAAAGCTTGCAGCATTGTCCCGACGGGCAACTCCCGCTTAACGCCGTTTCGCTTAGTGCTATTTCCCTGGAAAGCTCCTTTGGAAGGGATATGCCGTTTCACTTAGTGCTCAGCGTGTTTCATGATACTGCTCGCCGTTGCCATCTCAGGTCACAAAAAACAACTGAGGCTGTCATTTTGGGTCATCAGATACTTTTG
>NW_005849686.1:0-243 GCF_000455745.1 Alligator sinensis
TGGCCAGCTGGGGGTCATCTGACTCTCCACTTCCCCCATGTCAGCCTATGTTCACAAACAGAAACAGGAATTGTGCAGGCAACAGGGTTCAACCTGACCCAGGCCTGTTTTGCTGCTCCTTTCATCTTGCTTTCTACCTCCTTTCTCTGCTCCACCTCCTAGCTTCTGTGACAGGTTGTTTGTAAAACTTGGTGTGAGATACATGGTTTCTACCCACAAGGGATATGAATGAGACTAATGAAC
>NW_005849687.1:0-243 GCF_000455745.1 Alligator sinensis
GTCTTGAAAACCATAAGTGAAATGGAGAGGGAGCTTGAAGACTTGCACTACAGGGAGCACAGGCGCATCGCTATTCAGGGAATAATTAGTGTTATAAGATATGTCAGCTGTAGCAGTGCAGCTCAAGATGCCTCAGGAGTGGAACCAGTTCAGGTACAGTGCTTGATAATTAAGGGTATAACACTTAAGACGTTATGATCATAATTACAATTGAGATCTTTTGCATTTACATTCAGAAGCATA
>NW_005849688.1:0-243 GCF_000455745.1 Alligator sinensis
GTGTGCCCAGGAGTGCTTCAATGAACCTGAATGTTCTCTACAGAGAAAATTCAAGTCTATTAATTGTACGTGTAGACACATCCAATGAGGCCAAATGTCTCTTTACAAAAAACCATGCTGACTTTTTCCCATCGTGTTGTTTAGGCTTCTGGCATTGGTAAAGAAGCACTTATAGATTTTGTCCTTATTCAGCTGCCTTTTACTGCTATACCTATTTCAAATAGGAATCCATAGTGTCAAAAC
>NW_005849689.1:0-243 GCF_000455745.1 Alligator sinensis
AAAAAAACCCCCAACATTATATACCTTAGTTGGGGTTCTAAGTGTCACCATAATACTAATATGCTGATTTAGATCAGGGAAGATCAATTTGAGAGAGACACATACCTTAACACAGGTTTTGCTTTACCAGTTTGTAATTTAATGAAAGTCACATTAAACTTAAGAGGTTTTATACTAGCAATTGAGTGATATAACAGCCCTGAAAAGGTTTTTTGAAAGCAACAAATAAATTACTGGATTCTG
>NW_005849690.1:0-243 GCF_000455745.1 Alligator sinensis
GAGTTCGGGCCCAGCCCTGGCAGGAGCTTGGCAGTGACCTCACCATGTCGGCCCTGCCCTTATTTGGGCAAATGGAGCCTGGGCCAAGGCCGGGAGCAGCCAGAGGGGGAAGGCAGGAGCGGGCGGCACGGGGCCTGGGCCTGCTGCATGGCTCCAGCTCTGGCACCGCGTCCAGGACAGCCCCCGGGGGGGGGTCCCTGCGTCCCACAGAAGCACAGGGCCCCAGAGAGCCACGGGAACCCA
>NW_005849691.1:0-243 GCF_000455745.1 Alligator sinensis
CTCATAATCCAGCACAGGGCAGGGAGCAGACTTCTGCTGGAAATCGTAGGAGTTATATCATGTGGGATGCTTAACATGAAGTGGGAAATGAAGCAGCAGATAATCTGTTGGAATCAATTCTGCTGGGACAGTCTAGGGACTGTTAAACTAAGAGATGGGCTCCATTCCCTGCATCTGCAATTCTGCTGGCAGTTCACATGTTTTGTCAGGAAGGGGCTTTGTACACCTGGCTTCCTGGTAATG
>NW_005849692.1:0-243 GCF_000455745.1 Alligator sinensis
GGAGTGAGTGTGGACAAGCGGAGCCCCAGGCGGTGCAGGGTGCGGCACTTGCCCCAGCTTTGGCTGTGGGGGCCCCGGGAGCTGTTGACGCCAGCTGCCTGCACCAGCACATGGTGCCAGCCCAGTGACTACAGGGAGCTGGCATCGCCTGCTCCCAGGGCAGCTGCAGCAGAAGCCAGGGTGAGTGGGGATAGGCAGAGCCCCGGGGGGGTTCGGGGCACGGTGCAGCCCAGCGGCTGCAGG
>NW_005849693.1:0-243 GCF_000455745.1 Alligator sinensis
TGGTGGGCCCAGAGGTGGTGGGGCTGGTGGGACAGGAGGGTGATGGTGGTCCCTGTGGTGGCATTCTGGACCCTGTGATCACTGGCAGGAGCAGCTGCACAGTGGCAGTGGCCCCAGAAGGCTATGTGCCAGCCATCTAACAGGCAGCCAGAGTGGGTGGGGGAGTTGGGCTGCACTAGGTGGCCAAGTGCCAGGCATGTGGAATGGCAGCAGGTGAGTAGGACAGCTGTGGCAGCCCTGAGG
>NW_005849694.1:0-243 GCF_000455745.1 Alligator sinensis
GTTCTTTTCCAAGTTTAGCAGTACATATGGGAATGGAAAAAATCCCGAAGCAGGCAGCAGTTACCTGACTTGGGCAGGATGACCAGCATGTCTTCAGTGAGGCCCATGGTTGGGTACAGCTCCTTGAATCTCTTCAGGGCTTCAGGGTGCACATCCTGGACTCTGCCTGAAGCCAAAGATCAGCATTAAAGCCAGGTGTTTCCAGCCTGACCTGCAGCAGGGCTCCTCTGTGGCTGGACAGAT
>NW_005849695.1:0-243 GCF_000455745.1 Alligator sinensis
CTCCCTTTTACCTGCTACAATACTATTGCTTAAAAAACAAAACCCAGCATGCCAGTGAGCACGGAGTGGATGGTGTTGAGCCTGACTGCTGAAACTCGTGGGTCCTGGGGTCTCAGGGGTCAGCGATGAGTTTGAGTCTCTAGCGTCTAAGTTCACAGAGGAAAGCCACGGGTGCAGATGGGCTCTTGGAAGGCCCCAGGAGCACAGGGCTTGTGCCCCTTTCCTCGAAGGGCTCAAGAGGAG
>NW_005849696.1:0-243 GCF_000455745.1 Alligator sinensis
CCCTTTTGCTTCAGACCCTTGTCTTCTGACAGCCAGCTCCTGGCTTGTGGTTTAGATAGGTGATTGCTCACTTCCTGGTCCCATGAAACTATAGCTGCCTACTCCAGACTCCCTGGCTAGTGACACTGGTCATAATCTCTGCCTCCCTCTTCCTGACTCCCCTGGGCCCTGTGGCAGGACAGTACGGGGTGCTGCTATGCTGAGTGACCTGCCTCAGTGTGCCTAAACAAAACCATGCTTCAG
>NW_005849697.1:0-243 GCF_000455745.1 Alligator sinensis
GGGTTGAAAAAATAGGTTTTTTGGAACAGTCTTTAAAAAGACGCTCGGTTTCTTTCAGCATCTTGTGAATGGCGTCTCAGCAAAATGACAGGGGCTCCTAGTTCGATTCGGGAAACTCCTTTCCCACTAGAATATAGGGACAGGCCCCGGGAGTGGATGCTTTTTTAATCAGTGAGAACATTTTTCCACCCTCAAAGGTGCTTTGTCTTGCAAGCAGCCTCCTTGGCTTTACAGGTCTGGTTC
>NW_005849698.1:0-243 GCF_000455745.1 Alligator sinensis
TGAGCTCAATCTCCAGATCATGAGGCACCGAAGGGAGTGAATCATGCCCTCTTTGCTGCTCCTGTTGGATCTATATTACTGCTCTTTTTGGACATCTCTTCTCTCCCCTGCCAAGTTCCCCAGGGAAGCGGAACAGCGCATTTCCCCCAACAACATGCAGGCCCTTCTCCAGCCTTCCCTTCATCCCACACAGGAGTCCAGCTCCTGTCACTTGCTCTTCTGTGAGAGCTGGCTCTGCTCTGC
>NW_005849699.1:0-242 GCF_000455745.1 Alligator sinensis
CTATATGTCTCTGGCCCCATATGTCTCTGGCTCCATATATCACAGGCCTATCTCTGGCTCCATTCGTCTCTGGCTCCATATATCACAGGCTCTATCTCTGGCTCCAAAAATCTCTGGCTCCAAAAATCTCAGGCTCTATATATTTCTGGTTCCATATATCTCTTGTTCCATATATTTCTGGATCCTTATACCTCTGGCTCCATATACCTCTTCCTCTGTATATCTGTGGCTCCATATATATT
>NW_005849700.1:0-242 GCF_000455745.1 Alligator sinensis
TCCAGCCTGCCAGCTGACTGGATCCAGCCCACAGGCGGGCAGCCACCAATTAGTTGTACCTGGCCCTACCAGGGGCTGCCCATGCTGCATTCTGCATAGGAATGAGTCTTGCCCACTCCTGCTAGGGGCAGTGCCTGCACTTCCAGCTTTGCCCGTCAGAGCTTCTGGGCAGGGCTGCTGATGCCACTGCTGCAGATGCCCAGGGAAATACTGGGCTCAACCAGCCTCCAGCAATTCTTCCT
>NW_005849701.1:0-242 GCF_000455745.1 Alligator sinensis
AAAGACTAGCACCTCACAAAAGTAAGTTTTCCAGTATTCAGAAAATGAGCACCAAAAGAGATGCTAACCAGCTAAAATGAATTTAAATGGACTATATGAAGAAAAGTCTTATTTGAAGATGTATTTTTTCTAATTTACTAAAAACCGTAGGGTATTATTACACATGGTCCAGGGGTGGAGGGGCAGCACTTTAATTAGTGTGGCTGAGAGAGTTGCTCTAATTCAAGTGTCATGGTACTCGC
>NW_005849702.1:0-242 GCF_000455745.1 Alligator sinensis
GGCAGCTCCCTCATGCTCTCCCCGCCTCGCCGGCCCAGCCGGGGGCTCTCAGGGGGCTGCAGGGACCGGCCGCCCTGGTTGACATGCACAAAGCCAGCAGCCTCCACGGGCTGGAAGGCCCTCGCCGAGCCCTGGCGGGAGAGGCTGGGGGCCAGGGGCCTGTCGGTGCCGGGGGGCTCCCGGCCCTCTCGGAAGGGGCTGGGCGGGCGCTCCTGCAGGGCCCCCATCTCCTGCCTCTGGGC
>NW_005849703.1:0-242 GCF_000455745.1 Alligator sinensis
TTCTGCTACCTTCAAAGAAAAATGTCATTGTGTTCAGGCTTTCAAGCAGAATCTTAAAAATGCAATGAACAATGAAAGAGAAAAATGCACAAATGGCAGCAGAGGTTGGCACAGTCTGCTCCTTCCTTTATTCCAGATGGAGGGCGTTCTTTTGTTACAAATCTCCGCCCAACTTTATTGAAAGCTGGATTGGCTTTCGTGGGGTTTTCTTTGTCTGCTTCATAGAAGGAAAACCCAATCAA
>NW_005849704.1:0-242 GCF_000455745.1 Alligator sinensis
GGTCCCTTCCAACCTCATTTTCTATGATTCTGTAATTCTAAACATGTATGGCCCAATACCTCAACCCAACAAGAATGCTGAAACTACAACTCATTGCCTCGTAGCTACGTATAAGTGCTGTATCACTAACTTTAGGCCTTGCCTCCTGCAGATGTTCCTACTGACACTGTTATTCCTACATGGGAAGGGGCATTATCTGTTGCTATGTAAGTACATTTAGATCGGTATAAGTGCTAGGCCTG
>NW_005849705.1:0-242 GCF_000455745.1 Alligator sinensis
GTGAGCAGGAGCAGTGCCCCGCGGCACTGATACGCTCCTGCACTCACATGCACTCCTCTTTTCAGTCTTGCTTACACTGCTTTCCAAGCAATTTGGGCTCCATGAGGAAAAGGCACTCGTATGGTGCAACACTGTCATCTCAGTAGGGAGTTACACAGTTTCCACCTACCCATCCTCAGTCCCTGTCCTGTATTGAGTCCTAGCACGTGCACACCTAACGCACGCCTGCCAGAGATGTATCA
>NW_005849706.1:0-242 GCF_000455745.1 Alligator sinensis
GTGAGGTGGTATCCCAGAAGTGTAACATCCAACGAATGCAACCAGGGAAGTCCTCTCTCACCCTCCCTGCCTCCTTCTGCCTCCTTTGCAGGAGCGTGGGTCATGGAGTACAAGGGGTTCTGGGTATTGTAATTTTCTAGAGTAACAGTGGAGTTTGCTGCTGATGGGGGATGCCCCATTTTTTTTTCTGCCAAAGCACATGTCAAGAGGGCAAAAAAAAGTACTGATTTTGGTAGCAAAAA
>NW_005849707.1:0-242 GCF_000455745.1 Alligator sinensis
ACCTTTGACCCCCGACCACCGGGACAATGTCGTTGGGCACCTGCTGCCGCTTCCTCCTGTGGGGGGCAAGGGGGTGAACCCCGGACGCCTGGGTTCTCTGGGGGGACGGAGCTGGGGGGTCAGGGTGGGGGCCCGGATGCCTGAGTCCCCCGCACGTACCAGCGCCGCAGGCCCAGCACCAGCGCCCCCAGCAGGATGAGCAGGGCCAAGCTGCCCCCCAAGGCCACGGCCGTGATGTACCC
>NW_005849708.1:0-242 GCF_000455745.1 Alligator sinensis
CAGGAAGGAATTTTACCCAATAGTCAGATTGGTATGCACTGTGAGGGTTTTTGCCTTCCTCTGCTGCAGAGGGCCTGGCCCACTTCCTTGGATTGCTCGAGTATATTTTAACAGCCTTTGCAGCAGCAGAATATTGGCCATTGTAGTCCCCCTACTTTACCTGTGGCAGGTTAGGGCACCTATTACACCATGGCAAAATGGAGAGTGCTGATAAATGTGCTCTATAGGACTGAAGTGAACAG
>NW_005849709.1:0-242 GCF_000455745.1 Alligator sinensis
CGGGGGTGGGTGGTGCTGGTGGGTTGCAGATGTCTGTGCACAAAAGGTGAAAGTAGGGGCAGGACTGGGGGGAAGAGGGTCATAACTATAATCCAAGGGGGGCACTGGCCGGACAGCGCCACTGGCCCGTGAATGGGTCCAAGGAGCCGGGGGATGCTACCTCTACTCCAAGAGAAGGGCAAGGAAAGTGTCCCTCCTGGCCCTGGTGGGGGTCTGTGCAGGAGCGGGGGTGGGTGGTGCTG
>NW_005849710.1:0-242 GCF_000455745.1 Alligator sinensis
AGGAGGTTCATTTTCATGCTCTGCCCCTGTCTCTTTCTGTGATTGATCCTCTTTATGTTGAGATGAAATATGCTGAAGATGTAGGTTGGGCCTCCTAGGGGTAATTTGTGTTGGTGCCGTAGGTAGTGGTGTCCTTAGTCATCCCATGAGCAGTGCAGCCAGACAGTCCTGATGCCAGTTCTGTAGATCAGTGTGTCAGGAGTGCCAGATATGACTCTCTGGATTGACACAGAAGCTGGTTC
>NW_005849711.1:0-242 GCF_000455745.1 Alligator sinensis
GGAGCACTCACGTGGAGAGACCTGCCCAGACACAGGCTGCAGCCTGACGCATAGGGTGAGAAGCCACCGCCAGCACCAAGAGCCTGCCCCAGTTCATGGCGCCGCCATGCTCATTGCTGCACCGTCTGGTCTATATACTGTCACCCAGCCCCAGAGTCGGGGGGGCCTTGCACAATGTCCCAGCTCGGCCCCTGCCCCTCCCAGGGGCACTGCAAATTTGGGAAACAGCCCTGGGCCTCTGC
>NW_005849712.1:0-242 GCF_000455745.1 Alligator sinensis
CACTCAAGTTTGGGGGTTTTGAATTTGAGTTGAAGTATGAATTTTAAGGCTTTTCAACTTTTGAGAAATTTACAGCATTCTCTCCTGGATTCATTTCTCTTTGTCTTGTATTCACTCCAAAATAACTGGCAGATACCTACAACTTTGCAAGGCAAACTCTGTTAATCAGGTACAAATAAATGAGGGTACTTCTCGGACTGTTGACTTTTCACAGTCATCTCTCTTAGGCATCTCATTGTGTT
>NW_005849713.1:0-242 GCF_000455745.1 Alligator sinensis
CCTGTTGAGGTGGCTCAGTCCTTGCAGTGCCTGATCGGGCTCGATCCAATCGACCAGACACGCCATTTCGTCCACCCCAATGTCACGCAACCGTTCAACCACATGGAGGCAGGTTTCCGGTGTTCCGATGAGCGATGCCGTCCTGGAATAGCGTTCAAATGCAAACGAAACAATCGTTTCAACCGTCTGCTCGTTCAGGTTGTCGGTCGATACATCCATCGCCTTTGCAAACGCTTCGAGCA
>NW_005849714.1:0-242 GCF_000455745.1 Alligator sinensis
GGCTGCATGGGTAGCCCCAGCCCTTGACAGGGGTCCCACCCCTTGGGGGGTGGTATAGGTTTGTTGGAGGTGTGCGTGTGAGGAGGGTTTGTGCCAGGGTGGATAGGTGTGTGGGGCGGGGTGTGGGGTGCAGGAGCATGTGGGGGTGTGAGTAGGTATGGGGCTTGTGGGGGGAGCAATTGGCTGAGGTGGTTGAGGGGGTGTGGGTGTGTGTGTATGGTGGGGGATGCTTGTGGGACTCA
>NW_005849715.1:0-242 GCF_000455745.1 Alligator sinensis
GCACGTGTAGACATGCCCTATATCATTGACTGTTGACTTTACTGGGACTATTGCCTTAAATGGGAGTAGGGTGGGAAACAATGAAATGCAGATACCCCGTTCCTTTGCTAATCCCTGGGAGATGGTAGGAGGGATAAATCAGCCAAATTTCTGAGCAGAGTGCGCCTCACTCTCAGGTCAGGTGCTCCTAGAAAACAAAAAAAGGGGAAATGCTATTGTCAGAACTATCCCTAGATATGTCA
>NW_005849716.1:0-242 GCF_000455745.1 Alligator sinensis
ATCAGGTGTTAGTCTTAGGAAAAGGATTTTCCACTACAAGTATGACACTTTCTTTTCCCAACTTCATTTACAAAATACTATCAAACGGGGATGTCAAAGCCAGATGATTACCCCACTGCTAAATTCACCTGTATTGTAACTATGGCAGCACGTTTTTATTCTGGTGACTGATTTCTCTCTTGCTGCTGCTCTTACCCTGAATCCAGAGGACGAGGAGCCAGAGAAGCTGAATCTGTGAGATC
>NW_005849717.1:0-242 GCF_000455745.1 Alligator sinensis
AGAGAGTTGTAATCAGTAGAACTGTAGGAGACCTGCCCAGGAGAGGAGCCATTGATCTGTGCAGCAGTAACTGTGCTGGAGGGTCCGGGCCCATAGGCATTCCAATCCTCTCTTTGTGGGCCATAGTGAGATCCCCAGGTTCCTGAAGTCTGTCCATGGTTGTCCATACTTGGCACATGATGATATCCCATATAATCTGAGTAGGGTGGCGTAGAGACAAAGTTTTGCACTGGCAGGTTGTT
>NW_005849718.1:0-242 GCF_000455745.1 Alligator sinensis
TCCCGATCTCGGCTGAAAGGTCCTGATCCGAGTCTGAGGGGGTCCTAATCCCAGCATAGGGGTCCTGAGCCCGGATGGGGACATCCTGATCCTGGCCCGAGGGCTTGGGGGGGTCCTGGCAGCCTCTCGAGCTATGGGGCCCCTTTCATGCCCACGGGGGATCCCTGATTCTGCCCTAGGGGGGCGGGTCTCGGGCCCGGCCTGTGGTGGGGGAGTGAATCCGGGCAGAGAGCAGCGTCTCA
>NW_005849719.1:0-242 GCF_000455745.1 Alligator sinensis
GTGGGTGGTGGAGGGGCTCTGTTGTTGGGGAAGTGGAAGGGGGACTCTATTGTTAGGGGGAGGAAGGCTCTGTTTGTTGGGGAGGGAGGGAGAAGGGGAGTCTGTTTGTTGTGAGGGAATAAAAACTTGTTCTTCTGAGATATATCTGCAGTGAGCATGGTGCTGGTGGTGGGCAGTGCATGGTGGGTAGATGCATGGGTAGAAATCTAGGCAGGCTACAGTGGGGAGTGTAGCAGGAAGTG
>NW_005849720.1:0-241 GCF_000455745.1 Alligator sinensis
GTCACTGCTTGGGAGGATGGAAAAGCATCTCCTTTCCTCACTTGCCTCTGAGGTGCATAAATATGTACATGTGCCATGCTGCAGGGACTAGGGGGCTACAGCAACGCCTAGGCAAGCAACAGATCCCCTTCATTTGGGTGGAGGGAGAGTGGCTGCAGCACATGGGGGACGGGACGAGCAGGAGAGGGGCCTTGTCCTGAAGGATATATGGGGTGGGAGGCAGTTGAAGGATCCTGGGGGG
>NW_005849721.1:0-241 GCF_000455745.1 Alligator sinensis
TTTGGTGCTGTAGCTGTGAACCACATGGTGCCAGAGGGCCAGCAGGTGGGGTGAGGGAGTGGGGAAATGTCTGCAGAAGGCAGGGGGAAGGGGAAGTAAACACGCGTGTGGAATGCAGCAACAGTTGGGTGTGCATGTGGGGCCCACACCGGCATGGTGGGGCCAACGTGGCCCAGGGCATGACAGCAAGAGCATGGGGCCCAGGCCATCAGGGGCTCTATGGAGCTGGGTTGGCTCCCCC
>NW_005849722.1:0-241 GCF_000455745.1 Alligator sinensis
CAGCCGGCCACATGCAAGCCTCCTCCTCCCCGTCCCCAGGGCAGGCGGTATGTGTGCAGCCCACACATGGCAAGCACCACCACACTGTGCACCACATCACTTGCCCGCAAAGTCCCTCTGCAGATGGGCACCCCTACCCTCACCTGCGGCCCTGTACCCCTACCCTCACTCTTTGGCCCTGCTTCTGGCTGCGGTGTACCTCCTGGGGCAAGCAGCACCCCCCACTCCCTCAGCCCCCAAC
>NW_005849723.1:0-241 GCF_000455745.1 Alligator sinensis
CACACAACCCAGGCATCTGTGCTTGGAGAGTGTATGTGGGGGCAGGGTGGGGATTTCATTTCCTCTGTCCTGGGGGAGGGGTGGACATATTCGATTTTTCTGACGCACACACACTCACTCACAGAAGCCCGGTATCTGAGACGTTCAACACACACACCCACACACAGTAACCAGGTGTCCTGCACACAGAATGCACGCATGCCCACATACGTGCACGAAACCTAGTTGTTCTGGATGCACA
>NW_005849724.1:0-241 GCF_000455745.1 Alligator sinensis
CTGAATTGGCCATTTGGATCATGAGCTCTGCCATCTAGAAGATGCTGGCAGTATGGTTAGTGCGCTTCTCCACTGCAGGGCTTCTTATACCCGGATTTGCCTGTACTGGATTTCCTAACTACATCACCTCCATTCATGGCACCCAGGTCCAGTTGTGGGAAGAGCCCGGAACACACTACTTGGATGTTTACAATGTTTTTAAAAGTTGTGTTTTTGTTTGACAACCAAATTAACAAATTGT
>NW_005849725.1:0-241 GCF_000455745.1 Alligator sinensis
TACTGCAGAGCAATTTACTGTAGAGCAACCCACCTGGGGCAGACATCTACACAGATGGGTTTGAATGGGCTGGCAAAGAGCACCCAGAAGTGGATTTGACTCCCCCGCTGGCCAAGCTGAGCTGGACATGAAATCAAGGTCTCCCACTTCCCAGGTGAGTAACCTAAATGTTTGTGCAAAAGGTAGGCAGCTGCATCACCACAGGCTGTATTTGTGAAGGAAAGTGACCCTGGTTGCTGCA
>NW_005849726.1:0-241 GCF_000455745.1 Alligator sinensis
AAAGGGGACTAAAGGATTTTTAGTTTTTGCTAAGTTTTTTGTTTATTTTTTAAATATAGGGGAGACAGGTAAAACAAGAATTAATATTTTGCAGGTTAAAACTAGGTTTTAAAACAACCCCAAAAACCAAGGTGGATTAACCAGTAAACCTACTTACAAACAGAAGTGGTAGGGTCTCGATCCCTTTCTCTTTTCATATCTAGACTGGACGCCCGTCTCAACGTTACCCTTCAGTCAATTA
>NW_005849727.1:0-241 GCF_000455745.1 Alligator sinensis
GGGTCTGCATTTCTTGGAAATCTGAAAATCCGAGCAATACTATCTCCTTCACACAAGTCTGGTTAGCTGTCCCCATCCCATTCAAGTAGCAGAGTTCTGAAGAGATTAAGAAATCTGCAGACAAGAAAGACACAAACACAATCAATAAACACTGTTATGAATGACTGACTTACCAGCAATAGTCAGCTATGAAAGATAGATGTTCTACATTTTTTGGTGAAATTTAAGGAAGTACTTTCTT
>NW_005849728.1:0-241 GCF_000455745.1 Alligator sinensis
TCTTCTCCTATAACAGACAATGTCAATTAAATACTTCTTCTCCTATAACAAACAATGTCAATTAAATATTTAAAACAGTGTCATAGCAAGTCCTGAGCTGATGGACATTCACTGCATCTGTGTCTCCCTCATAACCATCACTCTATGGATTCGAATGAACCGCAGTTTGGTGCTTGATGGATCTCTCAATCAAACGGCCGTAGATTACTACCCTGCTGGGGTTAGACCTGTAAAGAAAAGA
>NW_005849729.1:0-241 GCF_000455745.1 Alligator sinensis
TTTGGCACTCTGCCCAAAAATGTTACTGACCCCTGGTACATTAGGAATGCAAGCCATTTTAAAAGCAAATGGACTAGCTAAAAAAAATGCTCAGCTATAGTAACAAGTGGAGATTAGTTTCTGTTCAAGTTTAAAGCACTTTACACCATTGTCTTTCATACTTCAGAAACAAAAGACAGAGTAATTTAAACTTATGATGCACAGCCTCCTCAACAATACACCCATTTGAAAAAAAAAAAAA
>NW_005849730.1:0-241 GCF_000455745.1 Alligator sinensis
TCGCAGGGCAGGGAGTCCGATTTGATGATCTGTTGAGGTCCCCTTCAACCCTAGCATCTACGAATCTAACATGAGAATAGCGGAAAAGCAGCTAAATCAAGCCTCCCTACTCTTCCCTACATACAAAATGTTTTTACGCATTGATTTTTCTTGCAACACTTCTGTCAAACTAATCACTAAGTCCCCTAGCAGATGTTACACTTAAGTCATGATAACCCCATTAATCGTGTTATAAATAGTA
>NW_005849731.1:0-241 GCF_000455745.1 Alligator sinensis
ATGATGAAAGCACATAGCTTGCAGTCAGGTAGCATAGCGTGCCGTTTATCTTTGAGGCTTTGGTACCATACAGCATCATAGGTGGCTGCAAGGTCGATAAAGATCGCTCTTGTTTTCTGCCTCGTTCCAAATCCGTTTTCTTTGTCAGATGTAACGTAACTTGATCGGTGGTCGACCACTTTTTCCGAAAGCCAGCTTGTTCTTTAGGGAGCCGGGGATCAATGACGTTCTCTGTTTTAGT
>NW_005849732.1:0-241 GCF_000455745.1 Alligator sinensis
GGGAGATGAATAGCACTGCAAGACGGTAAAAGAAATTCCACCTTTTGGAAGGGAGTATTTTCACAAGAGTATAAATCCCAGTGATTGACCCTCATCAAATCTGGTTTGCAGATTCCCAGTAAAACCAAGAGTAAGTGAATCAATGTGAGAATGTTTGCTAGAGCGGTGTTTCTCACCCCATGAGTCATGACCCAGAAGTAGGTCACAAGATATATGAAAGGGTCATGAACAACTTGAAAAA
>NW_005849733.1:0-241 GCF_000455745.1 Alligator sinensis
GAGCTGGGGTGGGCGGGACAGCCATGGGGGACTGGGAGAGCAGGAGGGGGTCGGGAGGCTCATGGCAGAACCCCCATGCAGTGTGGGGCAGTGAGGGGCAGCAGGGATTGCTCCCCCACCTGGCAGCAGCTGGTGAGTTGGGGCTTTTTTTTGAACAACTGGAAGCTAGGGCTGCGACGGGCAGCCATGCAGGGCTAGGAGAGTGGGCGAGGGTCAGGGGGTGCTCGGGGGGGCTGGGGGA
>NW_005849734.1:0-241 GCF_000455745.1 Alligator sinensis
CCCCCTCGCTGCCCACCTGTCACTGTTTACCTGCAGGGGCTGAAGCCAAGCACTGTCCCAAAGACTGGCTATGCTATGGGGACAAATGCTACAGATACTTCCCCCAGGAGAAGACCTGGCATGATGCTGAGGTGAGCGTTGCAGTAGGACTGTGCAAGGGATGGGGACTCTGGGCTCCCTGCATGGGTGGTCGCCACGCTAGGTACAGCCGGGCTGCAGGTGGGAAGGAGCTGGCTGCCAA
>NW_005849735.1:0-241 GCF_000455745.1 Alligator sinensis
AAACAGACCTTCTGCTCATTTTCCTGAAATTATAATTAAGATACTTGAATGGTGAAAAGCAGCTGAAAAGGGAATAGAAGCAACCAGAAGACAAATAAATCCAGCCTTGACTATGTGAATGAAAAACAGAATAGAAATGATGGCAGTAGCACCTGATGATCTTGCAAAGTGTTAAGCACCTTCTGCGAGTAGTCTTAGTACCCTCTCCTCAGCACTAGGCCTTTTGATGATTCATGGCATA
>NW_005849736.1:0-241 GCF_000455745.1 Alligator sinensis
GACATTGGGGTTTCCCCTTGGGATTAAGTTTTATCCTTGGGGTTTATCTGTTTCAGACCAGATACTTACCTGTGACTTACCTGTATCTGGAGCACTGGTATACAGTTTTATGTCATTTACCCAGAGGTATTGTGTTTGTTACTTGTTTAGATACTTATATCTCTATATTTCTATATCTTTAGATACTGATATATCTCTAAACAATTAAAGTATCTAAATAATTTTTATTTATTTACATTTA
>NW_005849737.1:0-241 GCF_000455745.1 Alligator sinensis
GGTGATGGAGGCTGTAGAATAACATCATAGCATCAGAGAAGCATGAGGCCGGAAGGGACCTCCAGAGCTCAAAGCATCATAGTCAGAGAGAAGTTGGTTGGGAGGAGAGCACCAGAGGTCACGGCATAATAGTCACAGAATTCTAGAAAAGTGGGCAAACTAGACAGAAACAGTCAAAAGTGTGTGTTTTATCATCAGTCCCATCCTCATTCTGGGGAGAAGTGGGCACGCTAGAGGAGAG
>NW_005849738.1:0-241 GCF_000455745.1 Alligator sinensis
TTGTAATTTTATAACATTTGTTTGATCAAGAGAATAAACATTTTGATATCTGGAGGATTTAGAGGAACTGGAATCCAGGAAACCAGGAACGTATAGCCTTGTCAAAAACATAGCCATTATGATTAACAAGTATTCTGTTAATCAAAAGTAATTTGTTGTGATATCCATGTTCAGATGGTGAGAGTTTCTGCTTTACTGACCACATTTTCCTTGTTCTTTTACAGGCATGACCCTGGCACGG
>NW_005849739.1:0-241 GCF_000455745.1 Alligator sinensis
GGGTCACTGGGGCCCTGCCCGCACAGTGCAGAGCCGGGTGACAGCCCCAGAGGCCCCAGCCCAGGCTCTTCTGACTCAGCCCCCCCCCCACTGCCCTGTGATGCCCAGGGGGGTTCTGCCAGGAGGCTCTGGAGTCCCCATAGCCCTTGCTATGGGGTGAGTAGAGGCTTTTTTTTTTCTTTTCAAGTGCTGGAGGCTGGGGTTGGGGGAGCAGCCATGGGGGGCTGGGGGTGCAAGTGGG
>NW_005849740.1:0-241 GCF_000455745.1 Alligator sinensis
TGTCACCCAGCTAGGCACTGCCAGCTTTGAGCTGGGGTAACACATGAAGGATGGTGTGGTCTGCTCACGCTTGACAAAGATGGGAGAGCTTGGGCCCCTTGAAGCCAGGGTGTGGGTAGGAAGAGGAGCAGGAGGGGCCTGGCTTGTCTGCCCCGCACAGAGCAGCACAGCAGCCATGAGAGCTCCCTCCCAAGAGCAGGGTGCATGGGGCTGCCTTTGAGGCCAGGTAGGAACCCAGCTG
>NW_005849741.1:0-241 GCF_000455745.1 Alligator sinensis
CCTCAGAGGCCCCGCCCCATCCCTGCCTTGGCCCCGCCCCCTCACCGGGCAGGGTCTCTGGGAAGCGCTGGGTCGGGCGCAGGTTCCGGTCCAGCAGGAAGCAGTAGCCGCGCACATACATGTTCTCGCCACACGCCTGCCGCACCGTGGGGCCGCACACCTGGGGCACGAGACGGGGGAAGGGGTAGCACCGGTGGCCAGCTTGTCATGCTGGCCTCCCCCGGTTACCGTGATGATGGTG
>NW_005849742.1:0-241 GCF_000455745.1 Alligator sinensis
CCACAGGGCCCCAGTGGGGAGTGGGATGGAGGCATAGGCAGCTCATCCAGGGGGTAGGGGATGGGACTGTCTCCTGGCCACTGCACGCACTCCCAGAGGGGGCAAAAGGGGTACAGATTTGTGCATGGGGTGGGGGCAGGTTGCCCACTACAGGCTCAGGCTCCCTACCCTGCTGTTGTCCCCTGGGACCTCCACAACCCAGCAGGCAGGGCCTTGCACGACAAGGCAGAGCAAGGCCAGG
>NW_005849743.1:0-241 GCF_000455745.1 Alligator sinensis
TGATGTCTATGAAATCTATGAAATCAGTCTCAAGCCTGGCCTCGTAAGAGTCCTTTCTCTCCAAGCTTCCAATCTTAGTCTGTCCTCTCCAGAGGCTCCATATTCTTATTCCACTTTCCAGCCCTCCAACTCTTGATCTAATTTTTAGTCCTACTCTCATCAAGACCGAGTGTCCCAGTCTCTTTCACCCAGGACCCAGTCCATGTCTACCTTCATTGAGCTACTTACCCATGTCCTTGCC
>NW_005849744.1:0-241 GCF_000455745.1 Alligator sinensis
TGGAAAAGGAACTGATCTGAGGATGTTCAGTAATAGGATCGAAAATTCCTTTTCCCCTTTGGCTGCCGGTATTGCATAAGTCAGCTGAGACTACTTCTTTTTTATTGCAGATGATACAACAGGAATATGCTCTGTCTACACAGTGTACCAAGGGCATGAGATTATGTTTCATGTTTCAACAATGCTACCATATTCTAAGGAGAACAAGCAGCAAGTATGCAATTTTCATATTGATTTTTCT
>NW_005849745.1:0-241 GCF_000455745.1 Alligator sinensis
CTTGGAGTGTCCCTTTCAGCTTCCTAGCCATCTTGCTGGCTGCACTGCACCCATCTCTACACAGTGGACTAGGAAGTCTGGTGCACCAACTAAGCACACAGAGGGCTATGCGATGGCCACACACAGATATGGTTACTTAAAATTAATTCCTAGAAGGGGAAGGAAGTGGGGCTGTACCATCTTTTCACCCCAATAACTGACTGGTTCATGGACTGCATGACATATTTCGGAGGCTGCATTT
>NW_005849746.1:0-241 GCF_000455745.1 Alligator sinensis
AAGCCTGGGATGACTTTGGTGAGGGTAAACTTGTTAGTGTAGATCAGGTCACCCAGCACTTGCCAGTGGCCATTTCTGGAGTCACATTTTATGACCGTATAGTAGAGGTTACTTTCCCGCTTCTCAGTTGGTGAGGGCTCCCATGTTATTGTAACTGTATTGGGGACATTCTCTTGTAACTGAATAGGACCAGGCGACTCTGGGATATCTGTAAGATGAAATCAAATATTGTCAGAGGAGT
>NW_005849747.1:0-241 GCF_000455745.1 Alligator sinensis
GGGGGGCCCCCCCCCCCCCCCATTCCCTCCTCAGCTGGCCTACCAGCTGAGGAGGACACATGGCTAGGTGATCACCCAACTCCCAGCTCAGCAGTGTCGTAGAGCCCCACTGTGAACTTCCCTGCATCTGGGGGCCAGGCCATTCATCGAGCCATGCCCCTACTCGGCTGGTAGGCTGGGCGGGTGAGACCCAGGGGGCTCTGCTTGTTCTCCCCCTCAGGCAAACTTATTTTCATGTTTT
>NW_005849748.1:0-241 GCF_000455745.1 Alligator sinensis
CTATACCTGTCCTGATGTATAATTCCATTGGTAACTGATTATGTATTCTATGTAAAGTTAATTGTTTTGAACTTAAATCTGCTACTATTCTTTCTACTTGGCCTTGAGCTGCTGCTGACCAGTGCTTACTTTTTATTGCTGCCCTGATTAGCTTGGTTTGTACTGTGGCATTTTCAATCCAGTCTCTTAACCAATTAATAATTCCTAATACTGCTTGCATTTCAGTTACAGTCTTTGGAGG
>NW_005849749.1:0-241 GCF_000455745.1 Alligator sinensis
GTGACAGCTAACAGAATGAAGGTGGCTTACGCTTCCTCCTCACCCTGCATTGTGCTGTGGATAAAGGTCAGAGTAAATTTTCTGAGAGAGGCTCAGAGATTATGACATCGACACACTTTAATCCCTCATTAAATTGTGCTAGAGATTTGGGCTTCTTAGTTCCTCTTGTTTCTTCCTTCTCTCCTTTTGAGCAGTCCTGCACATGAACGCTCTTTTCTCCCCCTTCATATTATTGTTACCT
>NW_005849750.1:0-241 GCF_000455745.1 Alligator sinensis
TGGAGGGAAGGGAATTCTGGCCCAGAGAGGTAAAGGAAACCACCACTTCACAGATGGGCATTTCCAGTGTATTGTTTCGATGAGGCAACTCATCTGAAAAGGAGAGTCTGACAGTTCAGAGACTGTGGTCTGCTCTGCATAAAGCAGTGCAGGTAAATATTAGAAGAAACAGTAGCCTGCTACAGGAGCAGGGGTGTTCATAAGGTAGGTAGGATGTTTCCTGGTCCCAGTGATGTCGGCT
>NW_005849751.1:0-240 GCF_000455745.1 Alligator sinensis
GATGCTTGGTGGGCTTGCACCAGTGATTATCGTCTCATCCCCTGGCAAACCTAGTTTAAAGCGCGGTCAAGCCATTGATACTCTGGAAACGGGTGTCTGGACAGCAGCCATAGAATCTACCACCGCCTCACAGGAGATGGGGAGCTCTTTAATATCCTTGACATAGGCTGTGCGATAATGTGAGCTAGTTCCTTTAGCACTTGTGGGTTCATTCCATCCGGGCCAGCTGATTTGTGGATG
>NW_005849752.1:0-240 GCF_000455745.1 Alligator sinensis
TGCTGAGGACAACCTCCCCCAGGTCATCATCGCAGCCTGCCTGCTGCATAACATCTATGATGCCAGGAGGGAGCTTTTCCATGGGGCCTGGATGGAGAAGGCATGGCAGACGAAGGGCACCTACCAGCAGGAGCACTGCCTGTGGTGGCAGCAACAGTGACACAGCAGCAGGCTTCCCCTGCCAAGGTCCCAGGTGAGCCGCACACCCGCCCCTGGGGGCCAGGGCACTGGGTGCAAGAG
>NW_005849753.1:0-240 GCF_000455745.1 Alligator sinensis
TAGATCCAAACCCATCACTTCTTTTTGTTCAAAAAGCCGCTCCTGGAGTTCCACAACAACCATTTGGCTCTGCTTCATCAGTTTTGCATGATCAACGAGCAGACCACGGAGAAGTGGATCAATGCCACCTGTAATAAAAGCCCATGTGAGGAAGAGACAGAGCAGTCAGTAGCTGGTGCCACCTCTTAGGCTACATTTTGTATAATTGCACCTTAATCCTAATGTTCCCTTTTCTCCTAA
>NW_005849754.1:0-240 GCF_000455745.1 Alligator sinensis
GCAGCTGGTCTACCTGCCCTGTGCACTGTGGCGATGCATGTGCAGCAGTGCACATGGGTCAGGGCACATGCCGGGGTCCCACAGGCACTCACAGGTGGGTCTTGGCCCCTTCCCACTCCAGCGCCCGGATCCCGGACGAAGTCTCAGCACTGCTGCAATCGCAGCAGCTACTGCAGCTCATGGGGTGTTGGGGAGAGGCCCGCGCTGCACCCACCTGTCGGGGGGAGCTGGGGTCAGCCA
>NW_005849755.1:0-240 GCF_000455745.1 Alligator sinensis
TTTCTAACCTGCTGGCGATGCTAGACGACATTATGCCGAAAAATCATTCAGAAAAGGGTGACCTCGACAACATCAGACAAGGCCCATATACCCTCAGATACAGTTGGCCGGCAAATTTCACCTTATCCCACCTTAATACAACCGGTAAAACTTGCACGGAAAATGGGGGTCTGCGTGCATGCTCTGCTATACCATGGGGCATCAACCCCCAGGGCATAGATTGGTCCAGACCAGATAGCT
>NW_005849756.1:0-240 GCF_000455745.1 Alligator sinensis
GTGAAATCACTAAGACACTTCCCAGTACTCATGGATCATCCAGTAAAGAAAGAAGGAATCCCCACAATTCTTCACCAATACTTGAAAATATCTAGCATATCTGTTTTAAATAATACTTATAAATAATAATAAGTACATCAAATATCCCAGTGGTTCTGATTGTGAAAGTTTGCCTACAAAATTGATTCAAATGCCTGGATGTGAGAAAGAGTTGCTGTAATTACACTGCTGTTTTCTTTT
>NW_005849757.1:0-240 GCF_000455745.1 Alligator sinensis
GGTTCCAAAGAGGATGGAGCTGGACTGGTCTGAATTGAGCAGCACCTGATTTCAAAAGCTAACCTATATATTCCAGTGCTAACCCCCTGGGCCAAGGGGCTGGGTAGTGCGAGTGAGGGATCTGCCGTGCTCAGACATGATCTGCTCATCTCCTTACACTTTGGGGCTCTCTTCAAAGGATCTGGTGGCACCCAGCTGGTGAGCAGAGTGCAATGGTTTCAAGTTGCAGCAAAGGAAATT
>NW_005849758.1:0-240 GCF_000455745.1 Alligator sinensis
ACAGATAAGCTTCCTTTTTATTTCTACCCCTCTAGAAAAGGAAGGCCATCTGTCAAGACCAGAGTTAGGGTTTCAAATAAGATCTGTTTTAAAAGAAGCAAAAAACCAAGCTTGCAACCCAGAAAAAGTCCCAGAGGATATAGTGGAAATTGTAAAGCACTGTGAAACTACATGCTTAGGTTGTCTGCAGCTGCTGTGGATAAGCTATAGCTGTCTAATTCCCTGGGAAACATTTGAGGG
>NW_005849759.1:0-240 GCF_000455745.1 Alligator sinensis
AAATCCTAGATCTACTCATGTCTAGGGCTCTCTGATTCTATTGCATTACAAATATTTCAAGTGTTCTAAGTGCTCAAGTGATACAGGCGATCCCTGGCATACCGATGGAAATCTTCCGTAAGGAAGTATCCCAAGTACATGTTGTATCTCAGTAATTGAAATGGAGTTAGTGGATTTTTTCAAAGAATTTTCCAAGGTAAGTGTGTAACAGTTTACCATCCAAGATAAAATAACTCCAGC
>NW_005849760.1:0-240 GCF_000455745.1 Alligator sinensis
TGGTTTAGGGATGTCAGAGGACACATCCCTAAATGTTCAATGGACATTGTTATATCCTTTGCTTGGACCAGATTCTACGATCTGCCTCAACAACCTCCTGCAGCAATGAGTACCACAAGTTAACTACACGCTGTGTAAAAGACAAAAAAAAAGTGCTTCCTCTTATTTACTTTAACTCTGTTTTCTGTTAATTTGAGTGCTTCTCTCCTAGTTCTTGTATTCTGGGACCTGATGAATAAC
>NW_005849761.1:0-240 GCF_000455745.1 Alligator sinensis
TATATATATATATGTGTGTGTGTGTGTTATTCTGCTCATTTAAATCCAAGTATTGCGGTTATGCAGAGAACTAAATACTCATTTTGAACTTTTCTGAAGCCAGATTTATGTTAAAATTTGGAAATGTTAGTTGCATAGAAGCTTACCATCTCCACTCAGCCAAAAAACTTGAGGCTATACTGGGCTCAATTTCAAGCTTTAAACTATATTGCCCTACAAGAACTCTTTGATTTATTTAGC
>NW_005849762.1:0-240 GCF_000455745.1 Alligator sinensis
ACGAAGCCACAGACTACATGTGATAAACAGTACACACCAAAGCAGGCACAATGACAAGAACCATAGGAGGGAGCCTTCTAACGAGCCTTGTTCCATGTTACCTTCACAAAGCTGTTCACAGCCATAATAGCCATATCTGGCTGACTTTTGGCATAGTTCATTAGATACAGATACACCAGTTTCTTCAGCTCCAGGTTGTCAGTCTGCATGCAATTCACCACATCAGGAAAGAGAGAGCTG
>NW_005849763.1:0-240 GCF_000455745.1 Alligator sinensis
GGGCTGTGGGTCAGGAGTGAGGGGAATTGGCAGGGCTAGGGAAAAGGATTGCAGGGAGGGCATAACAGTGGCTCTTAGGACTTGGGGGAAGTAGGGGGCTGCAGGTGTGGGAAAACTGACAGGGCTGGGGAGGGGCCATGTGCTGGGTTTGTGGAGGTTGGGTGTGAGTGGCATGGTGTGGGGGCAGTCTGTGGGGCAGGAGGAGCACCAGGGAAGGCACAGGGGGCTGCAGGTCAGGAG
>NW_005849764.1:0-240 GCF_000455745.1 Alligator sinensis
GATCAGCTTGTCTGGACATCCCCTACACCTTTCCAAGCTGGAGCCGATGCACAGTAGACTGGGAGTGTGGGCAGACTGAGCCAGGAAAGCAGGCATTCCTTAGGCCACCCTTTGTAGGACTTTCCACCCCCTGGGCCTGTGGAAGAGAGGTCATGGAGACAGGATGCCCCTCTGTCTCTACCTCCCTTAGGACAGGGGAGGAAATGGCATGATCTTAAAGGCTGGAACCCTCCAAAAGTG
>NW_005849765.1:0-240 GCF_000455745.1 Alligator sinensis
TTAGCAAGCGACTTTTAATCTTTCTGCCTAAGTGCACTCCCAACTGCCCTTCACATTGCCCGAGGAGATAAATCAGAATACATATACTTTACGCAGGACTACAGCAAGTCAAAGATCTTGCTTATTTAGTAAGGCATTTTAGATCTGTATCAGCTACCTCCTAGGATCATCTCTGTGTAATGCAAAAATTTGAATTTTTAGTTCACATTTCAGGTATCAGAGCTGCTTCCACATGAGATT
>NW_005849766.1:0-240 GCF_000455745.1 Alligator sinensis
AATGGTGTTCATGCTGTAATAACGTTGCAGGCCCCAGTTTACCCATAAAGCTGGTGCGTGGGGAAAGAAGGGGCAGCGTGACACTGCAGCCAGAGCTTCGGGCCTACGTGACGAAGCCACGTCCGCTACAGGGAATTGAGGCAGTGGAGGTGTTGAAGAAGAGGTCCCACAAACATTGGTCGGGATGATCTAGGAATAACTGCTAGGGTAACACGAGGTGGATTTTCGGGGAGCAATGAA
>NW_005849767.1:0-240 GCF_000455745.1 Alligator sinensis
ATCACCTAGCGGTTAGGGCCTTGCCCACAGAGTACAAAACCCAGATGTCTAGACCCCCTCACCAAGAGGGAGCTTGAAGCTTCACCTCTCACTTCCCAACCACCAAGCCGTGAGCTAGGAATTATCCAGAGCATGCGCCAAATTGTCACAGGATTGCCAGGGACCTACTCA
Organism: Alligator sinensis; assembly: GCF_000455745.1. NCBI lineage: Eukaryota > Metazoa > Chordata > Crocodylia > Alligatoridae > Alligator > Alligator sinensis. Next base: position 172 of record NW_005849767.1, read on the forward strand.
AATTGAGGAGGAAGGCAGCCTATTTTGCAGGTAGATCGTGGGGCTGGCCGCCATTTTTGCAGGCTTATT
>NW_005849768.1:0-240 GCF_000455745.1 Alligator sinensis
GAGACCCAGGGTGGGGTTGTAGAAACACAGAACCTGGGCATGGGGTCTGCCCGGCTGTATCATGTGAGGCTCACATGCAGCGTGCTAGAACTGCACGCTATAGAGCTGGCAGTCTTGCCCCAGCTCTCTCTCAGCACACACCCAGCTACCATATCCACACCCTACCGCGTGCACGCACACACAAACTCACACACGCTGCCACTTATACACCCTTGCTGCCCACACAAAACACACAGTAGG
>NW_005849769.1:0-240 GCF_000455745.1 Alligator sinensis
TCCCTCTGGGTCCATGCAAGTGTCTTTGTGACACTCTCATGGACCCAGAGTTCTTGGTTCCCATGAAACAAGAGTTTGAGTTTTTTGTATGTTATGCCCAAGGCAGCCAGGGATGCGCAGGGGCCCCAGATTCACCTACGACAGCCCGGTCAGGGCTGAGGCCTGTGGGGTCCCCTCCTCGCCTCCCAGGAAGACCTGCGGACCCTCAGAGAGACTGTCTGAACCCCGGGCTGCAAGGCC
>NW_005849770.1:0-240 GCF_000455745.1 Alligator sinensis
ATGGTTGTGCAGATAACAGTGCTGCCCTTGTAGGGTACCCTTGCTACAAGCTCAAGGGAAGCAGGATACTGGGGCATGTTGTTGGGAACCACAGCTCTGGAGCGGGGAGGCCCAACCCGGAGTTGGTCCCAAGGTTTGCCCCACTGCCCCCACTCCTGAATCACCGCTGCCCTGACTCCCCTCCCAGATGGCCCTCTGCTTTCTTAGGGGCTGGTCTTCAGGATCTTCAAAGTCCCTTCC
>NW_005849771.1:0-240 GCF_000455745.1 Alligator sinensis
TCCAAGTCCTTCCCCACTTCACACCCAGCAGCACTAAGCAGTGACTTCACAGTGGGGAAATGTGCTACATTGCGTGACAGAGCTGTTTCTCCCAAAGAGACAGGTTCATTTCAGAGGCATACACAGTATTATAAACCTCAGCCACAAACTGGTTCTGACTCTGCGGTCTCATGTTCAGAGTACTGACATACCCCATTATGTCCATCAAGATGGCAAGGTCCTGCAACCATTCTTCATCTT
>NW_005849772.1:0-240 GCF_000455745.1 Alligator sinensis
TAGCTTACCTTAAATTTAGCCAGTAAATTAGAGTTGTGTATCCTTAGACGCCTATCAATATGGCCAACAAGCCCATTCTGTGTTGCGCAAGTTGGTCTTCTTTCAACATATTCTTGTTTTGTATTCCTCTCCCCCTCTTCGAGCAAAAAAGCCATCTGTCATAGCACGCCTTGCTGTAACCCCTGATGAGAGCGAGACTTAACTGTTTAGCCCCTTTGCTCGGCTGGCTAAGGAGGGCAT
>NW_005849773.1:0-240 GCF_000455745.1 Alligator sinensis
GGGGGAGAAGGAGACAAGGGCATTATAAACTAGTCAGCCTAACCAATTACCATAAAGACAGGAGAGCACATGAAAACCATCAGTTTGTAGATACTTAGCAGATAAGGTGGTTAAAAAAGCTGACAGGTTTGTCAAGAACAGATGCTATAAAATCAAGATTTCATTTCCTTCTTTGGTAGGATAATTGGCCCAGTGAATAAAGAGGAAGTGGTAGATGAGATGTATCCTAATTTTAGAAAG
>NW_005849774.1:0-240 GCF_000455745.1 Alligator sinensis
CTGACCACCCCCTGGCTGGACACTCAGGACTGCCCCACACCCAGCCCACAGCATCCACACACCACACAGCTCTTCAGGGCCCAGCAGGATTTCTTCTCCTAAGCCCAGGAAAGGGGCTCAGGATTGGGGCTGGGGATGGTGCTGAGCAGAGCCAGAGTGAGACTTGGGGCCACGTGGGGAAGGCCTGTGATTCCTCAAGGCTGATGAACTGCTCTGGGCATCCACGCTTGTCTGACTGGG
>NW_005849775.1:0-240 GCF_000455745.1 Alligator sinensis
ATGTTGCCTACCCCTAAGGCTGGCCCTGCTCTTGGCCCATGGAATTACATGGTAATTCAGAACTGCACGATATGCTCTTGGTACTGCAAACATGCTCCCTCACAGCCCGCTTTGAAAGCTGAAGCACTAAGGAGGGGCTATGAAAGGCAGGGAGTGCTCTCTATACCCTATTTCCCTCCTACTGTGCCCCTAGTTTAGCCTATGAAGGACAATGGACCATGCCCGGTACTGAAGCAGATT
>NW_005849776.1:0-240 GCF_000455745.1 Alligator sinensis
CATTTAGGCACATAAATAGAAATTGGATTTAGCTCTGGTTTTACAGGTTTCCTTTATAACATCATAAAGACACACAAATTGTCAGCATTCACCTGTTAAAGGGTGCTAAACCATGCTAAGTGCCCTCTAAACATTTTAAAGTTGTGCCAATTCAAGTGAGAGTTATCTTTGATCCACTTTACCCAGGTTGTTCCAAGATATTGTTAATCTGCTTTAGGGAGATAAAGTACTGTATTACCA
>NW_005849777.1:0-240 GCF_000455745.1 Alligator sinensis
AAATCCTAGATCTACTCATGTCTAGGGCTCTTTGATTCTATTGCATTACAACTATTTCAAGTGTTCTAAGTGTTCAAGTGATACAGGCCATCCCTGGCATACAGATGGAAATTTTCCATAAGAAAGTATCCCAAGTACATGTTGTATCACAGTAATTGAAATGGAGTTAGTTGATTTTTTCAAAGACTTTTCCAAGGTAAGTGTATAATAGTTTACCATCCAAGATAAAATAACTCCAGC
>NW_005849778.1:0-239 GCF_000455745.1 Alligator sinensis
CGAGGCGGCCGCTGCACTGGAGCCCCTCGCCACCCCGGCCCCGAGGGGTGAGCAGCTCCCCTTCCCGACCCACCTGTCACCAGCAAGGGACCTCGGGCCAGGCAAAATGGCTTGGCGGCCCACAGGCCGTGTGTTGGACAAGCCAGATATATAGAATATATCTAATGTGTGTGTGCATGATGCTGCATCAATAAAGTTGCAGTGTGTGTTTGGTCTGTAATTAGCAGGTAATTCTTATA
>NW_005849779.1:0-239 GCF_000455745.1 Alligator sinensis
GTTAGGAAAAACGCCCTCACGAGGAGAGTAGTAAAGCACTGGAATGGGCTCCCCAGAGAGGTGCCCAAGTCTCCACCCTTGGGGCATCCGAGACCCCAGCAGACAAACCCGGGCTGGGATGATGCCGCTCGGCACGATCCTGCCTGGAGCAGGGGCTGGACAAGATGTGAGCTCCCCTCCCGCCCGCCTTGTCTAGGCTCCTCAGCCCCCTCCCTCCCCAAACCCCGGGAAGGGGGGAT
>NW_005849780.1:0-239 GCF_000455745.1 Alligator sinensis
CAATACACAGCACAGGTTGATGGCTACCGGGTGGCGACCGATGCCAAAGCCAAGGTGGCTTCGACGCAGATTGAACTTCAGCGATCGCAACTGTTGGCCTTCCAGGCAGGGATTAATGCTGAAGAGGCGAGAGCACGCATCACACAGGAATACTACAAGGCAAAGGCATTGGTTGGTCAGGAAGAGTTTCGTACCTTGACGCAGGCGACGGTTTCAGGCGCTGAGCAAAATCTTCGTCA
>NW_005849781.1:0-239 GCF_000455745.1 Alligator sinensis
TGACTGGAGCTCTCCTGGCCATGGGTCTGAAGCCCGTGTCTGTTGCAGATCCCAGGAAAGCTGCTGTTCTCTCTGGTGAAGCGCTACCTGTGTGTCACCTCTCTCATGGACAAGGTCAACAGCAGCACAGAGCTGGGGGCAGAGCGTCAGGACTGCGCTGCCCACAGTACGCACTTTGGGGAGAGGACCCGCGTGCAGCGGGAGTTTGAGTTCAGCATGGCCATGGCCAATCTCATCTC
>NW_005849782.1:0-239 GCF_000455745.1 Alligator sinensis
GAAGAGTCAGCTGTAAACCAGTCAACATGCAATAAAAAATGGTTTGGTAAACTGGAAGGAGAACTGGGTTAGCTGTGACTGAGGATGGGCAGGCAAACTCACTGGTCTTTCTTGGTTTAGTCATCCACACAAGACATTAAAAAGGTTATGACTCTTGGTTCATGCTCTAGCACTTACTGGTAACAACCTGTTAGTGAGATTAGCAAAGCATCCCTCTTCAACTTTAAAGAAATATTACA
>NW_005849783.1:0-239 GCF_000455745.1 Alligator sinensis
CTGCTGCCACCCCACCCTGGGTTCCCAACGGCCCCTGGGCACCGGCATAAGCCCTGTGCTCCCACCTGCTGCTGCCACTCCCCCATCACTGCCACTTCCCCCACTGTCACTGCTGAGTGCCCCTGCTGCTTCCTTTAAAGCCCTACAGAGTGGTTCCAATGAGGATGGATCTAGACGATTCTCAGCAGTGAGAGATGAAAGAACAAGAAGCAATGGTCTCACGTTTCAGCAAGGGAAGT
>NW_005849784.1:0-239 GCF_000455745.1 Alligator sinensis
CTCCATCACTATACAGTATATTGGCTGAAGTGACTGAATAACCTTGGATCGCTTTCATTATAAAATGCCACTCAGCAGTGATATGGAAGTGAATTCTCTTTCAATTAAGGATCAGCAGCTTACCCTAAACCCAACCCCATATTCATTGGTGAGAAAACCTTGCTGTAGCAGAGGCTAGTGATCCTCTTGCTCACATTGGGAACATTTCCATGTGCATTAATGCACTTTAGTTAATGTGC
>NW_005849785.1:0-239 GCF_000455745.1 Alligator sinensis
TTTTGGTTCCTAGCCCCGGTGTCGCACTTAAGTGAATCCCCACAGAAATGAGGTCCCGTTTTTTTGGTTTCTACCGGTTTTTTGGTTCCTACCCCCGGTGTCGCAGTTAAGTGAGTCCGCCCGGAAACAAGGCCCCGTTTTTTTGGTTCCCACCCCAGTTTTTTGGTTCCTCCCCCGGTGTCGCACTTAAATGTGTCCCCACAGAATTGAGGCCCCATTTTTTCGGTTCCTACCCCCGT
>NW_005849786.1:0-239 GCF_000455745.1 Alligator sinensis
ATCATACGCATGTAAGAGAAAAGGATGAAGGCGAATGGGGCAAGGAGAGTGAGTGACCCACTAGCAAACATAACAGTTTGACTCTTGGAGGTCTCTGAGCAAACCAGCTTCAAGAGAGCTAGAAGATCACAGGCAAAATGATCGATTTGATTCTTCCTACAGAGGCGAGAGGGCATGAGGATAACGGGGACTATGGACAACAGGAAGGCAAGTGCCCATGAACCCAGTGTCAGGTGGAT
>NW_005849787.1:0-239 GCF_000455745.1 Alligator sinensis
CCCCCCGTTTCCTTCTTCCTCCTCCGCTCGGTCCCTTCCTTCAGCCCTCTTCCTTCTCCCCTTCTCTCGGCCTGGCAGGCTGGGCTTTGCCGTGGAGGAGGCAGCATATGTTGGCAGCATATGTCATGGACTTGTTAATGGGGAAAGGGGAGCGGAGGAGCGGAGCCTGGTGCTGACGGTCTGTGAGGCTCTCTAGGAAGGAGGTTGGGGCAGAGAGGTTCTCATCCCCGTTGCCCTCC
>NW_005849788.1:0-239 GCF_000455745.1 Alligator sinensis
CTGCCCTCTGACCTGCCCCTTCCCTACCCTGACTTGGCCTGGATGGGCCAGGTTTCTCCATTCTAGCTGCTCCTCAGCATCTTCCCCAACAAGGAGCCCCCATCTCTCAGCCTTGCCCAGCACAGACTCAACACAGTGATGCTGAAGGAGCCTCTCAGTACCAGCACAAGCCACTTTCCATGGTATGAGTGAGACCCCATGTCTGAGTCCAGGGACAGGAGGGGACATGGTCACTGTGT
>NW_005849789.1:0-239 GCF_000455745.1 Alligator sinensis
TATACTATATATTATATATAAACATATATACATATATAAACATACATACTATATACATATATAAACATACATACTATATATATACAAGTATATATATATAAACATATATACTATATATATAGATGAACATATACATGCATATATATAAACATATATACTACATATGCACACGTATATATATAAACATATATACTACGTATGCACACGTATATATATAAACATGTATACTATATATACAT
>NW_005849790.1:0-239 GCF_000455745.1 Alligator sinensis
CAGAACAATTTAACATGTTGGTAGAATCTCTTGTGCAACTTTCTGATATTTCCTGTGGTGCAGTAGGCAACATGAGAGGAGACAGCACACTCTGGATAGAGCATTCGGTATCTTCCTAAAAAAGGAAAACTTTTTTTTTGACCACGGGCACCAGCTGCTGTGGAGAAAAGAGAGTGTTCACTTAATATAGAAGAATAAAGAAAGGGTGTCCCCAAAGGTCATTTAGTCCAATGTCCTTC
>NW_005849791.1:0-239 GCF_000455745.1 Alligator sinensis
CCTAGGGACTAGCAGGGAGCACAGACCCATCCCCACGTTCCTGGGGCCAGGTAAGCTCTGCCGCTGCAGCAACAGCTGTCTCCTGGGCTGCTGCACATCAGGAGGGGTCCTGATGTGAATGGGGCCAGAAGATAGCTGCCACTGCAGAGCTCTCGTTCATAGATTCATTCATTGATAGATGTTAGGGCTAGAGGGAACCTCATGAGACCATTGGGCCCAGCCCCCTGCCCAAAGGGCAG
>NW_005849792.1:0-239 GCF_000455745.1 Alligator sinensis
TTGCCCTCCTGCTGTAGAGCATTTCTCATAGCAATCCCATGACCCAGCTTATCTCTTCCTCTACTAATTCATTCTCCTTGTTCAGTTCTGCCTCTCCAGCTTAATCAAAGCTGACATCATGTCTCTGGTGCTTTTCACCATCGTTGCTTTGTTCTTCAATCTCTTCCTTCTTCATATCCCCACAGGTTCTTGCTGGTTTCTTCCAAGGGAAAAAGACATCATATTATATAAATTCCCAC
>NW_005849793.1:0-239 GCF_000455745.1 Alligator sinensis
CTGTGGAACTAGCACTCTAACCCATGCCATGCCATTAGGGGCAAAGCCCTCTGATCAAAATCATGACAACTTACATTATTACGAGCTATAAAATGGCACACAGCAAGGAGATGAGTTACATGATAAAAATGTTTCCAATGACACTATCATCTTCGTAAATGATGCCCACTTAGTTAAGATTCCAAAGGCTCCTCTTTCTCTTTTAGGCAGCAAGACTATGTAGGAGATAAAACTCAAGA
>NW_005849794.1:0-239 GCF_000455745.1 Alligator sinensis
CAACTTGGTGACTGCATCCTGAGGTACCAAAATACCCATCCCAGTCAGGATTATAGGGATAACAGAGCAAGATATAGAAGTTTCATGCCTTGGCAGAGATGACTTATGTGCTGCAGGGGATTAAACTAGAGCCACAGGTATTCTTTTTTGCTAAAGTCTATACAGTCTATACACCTAAGACTGTTTACATTTGTGTCTTTGCTTGTGAGCTGTGCAGGACTCTGGGGAATAAGTCCCAC
>NW_005849795.1:0-239 GCF_000455745.1 Alligator sinensis
TCCAAGAGAAGTGGTGCTGGCTCCTATCCCAACTATGAAACTCTCTCTCTCTCTTTAAAATGGCAGTTTTACATACCCTTATTCCAGGGCTTATTCAATTCAAAATATGCTTACTAAATTAACTAGAAAATGGTGTCTAACAGGGAAATTTCTGATAGTTATCATAGTGACTAAACTCTAAGAACACTATCCCTAGTTCACTGCCCATCACTATACAGTATATACTGCCTCAGTGGTGA
>NW_005849796.1:0-239 GCF_000455745.1 Alligator sinensis
TTTTTTTCCTGATGCAGCTGATAATGTGGCAAATAAATCCGCTGTGCACACATGCATCCGCAGATTGCATGGAGCCAGAAGTGCAACCCGACAGCCCGACAGCTTGGAGAGGGAAGGGAAGGGAAGGGAAGCTTGCAGGGGAAGGGAAGGGGCGTGGGGGGGAGCCAATCAAGGTGTCCACAGTGAGGGAGGGAGTGGAACTGGGGCACAGGCAGGGGCAGGGGCAGGGGCAGGGGCAG
>NW_005849797.1:0-239 GCF_000455745.1 Alligator sinensis
TCCTCCCAGCCTGCTACAGGGGACTCAATTGTCTCCCCTGCTCTGCCTGCCGGCGTCGAGCCGGCTGTACTGCTCCTGTCTGTTCCAGGAGCCCCAGCACGTCTGGTGTGCTCCATGCCCGCATGCTCCCTCGCTCTCTCTTCTCCCCAGGTTCCAGTGGGGCTTTTAAATCTTCCCACGGTGGCTGCTCCGGCCGCTGTGATTGGCTCAGCTTTTCCCCGCCCCAGGAACAGCTGATT
>NW_005849798.1:0-239 GCF_000455745.1 Alligator sinensis
AGCTCTACATAGCAATTTTGCTTTGTGAGAGTTCATAAATATTTACTTTCAATTTGTGCATCTGAGTTTACAAAACCCACTCTTCACCAAGGAATCTCGCTGCCCAAAGGAAAATCCAGCAGAAATTGCCAAAGATGTCTTGGCATTGAGCTAACCTCTTGCCCTTACACCCAGATTTTGAAGCAACCTGCTTATTTTGTCTTTTTGATGAGACTGCAGGCAGTAGCTGTTATTTCTCC
>NW_005849799.1:0-239 GCF_000455745.1 Alligator sinensis
GATGCCAGCCCCCTCCCACCTGTGTCCTGCAACTTGCTACCCCCAGTGCCCATCCAGCCTGCTACTTGTCCCCCCCAGGGCCCACAAACGCCCCCACCCTCCCCCCGCTAACACTTACCCTGCAGCAGCTCTGGCTCCAGCTCAGGCCCTGATAAAATAGTCGTAGCAGTGGCAGCAACAGGTGGCAGCTCCAGCCAAAGACCAACACCTCCCCTGCCACTGCAGTCTCCCTTGCACTA
>NW_005849800.1:0-239 GCF_000455745.1 Alligator sinensis
GTTTGACAAACCCTGCTATAACCAAAAGAAACAGAAGTGTTGAAAACTTCTTAAAAGACGTGAGAAGTTATTGATGAAAGACACATTAAAAAAAAATCTATGCTCATTTAATTCATAAATAGGTGGATTGCTGAGAAATAATTCTAGTTTCTTCAAATCTGGCCATTCTCTGGTTCTTTTTTTTTTTTAGGGGAGCAGAGCTCCTGGAAATGTGCCCATTAACTAAATCTTTAAAAAAA
>NW_005849801.1:0-239 GCF_000455745.1 Alligator sinensis
CACTGTCCCTGATTTGGGCTGAATCCAAACCAAATACACACCCCTAACAGAAAGCTATGCATATAAAAATTCCTCTGAATTCCACCCTTTAAAATCATAGCACTTCCACAGTGTACAAACCTACACCTGCCTCCTGCCTGGATTACCACTGTGAAGTACTTCAGTTATTCCTGTTTCATCCAGGGTCATTTTTTATATGGTGCAGGGCAATTTGTAGTGCTATAACATTGTGTTATCTG
>NW_005849802.1:0-239 GCF_000455745.1 Alligator sinensis
CTGGTGAAGTCAATGTCAAGACAGCCGGGGAGGTGAGCAGAGGGACAATCAGGTCATTAGTGGTTCAGCCCTGATTTGTACAAGTAACGCATCACAAGGCCAGGATTTGAACCCACACATGGATTAGTAGCCCATTGCCTTAACCACTCGGGCACCTTGTCATGATTTCCTGGGAAGTTAATTTTTACCCAGAACCCAGCCGAAGGTCAGTTGAAGTTTGGTGACTAATTAAAAATATG
>NW_005849803.1:0-239 GCF_000455745.1 Alligator sinensis
GAAGTTGTTATGATATGCAGAGGTTCATGTTATCCAATGCTGATCTATCAGAACTTTGTTACTGAATGAAGTGCAACTCTCTCAGATACCTCAGTTCAGAGTGATTCGTGTGTAACATTGACCATATTTTCTGCTTTTAAAATCTGTGATACTGCCCATTTGTGATAGGGAGCCAGAGGCTCCTGTTACTTTGTCCAAGCCTGCTGTGTGGGGCTGCAGCAGAGGAGCATAGGCTGGCC
>NW_005849804.1:0-239 GCF_000455745.1 Alligator sinensis
GGGAAACTGTGGCAATGGTGGAGAAGCAGTGGGATGGCAATGGGTAGAGGTGGGGAAACTGAGGCAGATAAAGGTAGCCCCCATGCCCCAACAACTGAGTTCTAAAAAGAGCCACAATCTGACCCTCCTGAGAGAGGCCAGGGGGATAGACTGTCCTAGTGATAAATTCAGAGGGTCTTCTTTGGGAAAAGGGACTTGTGTATGCGGAATGGGAATGACTCTCCTCCTGTAAATTGAGA
>NW_005849805.1:0-239 GCF_000455745.1 Alligator sinensis
GAGATGTGGGAGAGTGAGATGGGCTCACTCGTGGTAGGAAATCTGTGAAACTTCACAATAAATCATGAAATTCCTTTTCCTGGCGCATACAGTGTTATGACTGGGATCTGGAGCAGATGCATTGTGGTTGAGCATGCTCTTCTGTTGATCTTCAAATAAGGCTACTGGCTGTATCTTAAGCAGACCAGGTTAGCCGTAAATTTGTTGTGATCATGCTTAACTGCAATGTCAGCCACGCA
>NW_005849806.1:0-239 GCF_000455745.1 Alligator sinensis
GTCTCTGCCAGTAAAGACCTGGGCTGGGGAAACCCACTCTGTGTCATACTGTCTCCCCCTCTTGTGGTGGCTGGCCCCCAGCTGCTACCATGTTAGCTAACAAAACTGGGTCTTTGAGCTCTGCTGAAAGCCGGTGATATCAGAAGCAAATGTCCTGGGGCCTTCTCCGCCACTGACAGTACCCCTTGGGGCACAAGGTAATACCAACACCAATATGTCTAACAGCACCTTTATCCATT
>NW_005849807.1:0-239 GCF_000455745.1 Alligator sinensis
CCCAGGGGCTGGGTGTGTGGGGTAGGGACGGTCCCGGGGGCTCACAGCAGCTGGGTGTTCAGGAAGGGGGGGACACTTACCCCGTTGTCCTTGAAGTCACACTCGCTGGCTGGGGGGTCCTGGGCCCGTGGGCACACAGTCTCACGGACCACGAACCGCAGCTCCTGACGGGGCTTGGACGTCATGTCCTGAGGGGCATTGGAGCAAAGAACGGACTGAGCTCCCCCGGGACAGCACAC
>NW_005849808.1:0-239 GCF_000455745.1 Alligator sinensis
GGTATGTGTGTAGCAGTGAATGGGGCTTAAAGGGTTTAAGGGTATGTGGGGCATGCATGGGAGCGGCTGCATGAGCCCACCTGAACCAGTCAGCATCTGCCCCCGCCCCACAACAACCCAGAGCCCGTATACCCTGCAGCAGCTCCCCCGTCACTGCCAAAAGCGCACAGCCCCAGCGTGGCCTACCTCACCTCTGCCCAGCCTTGACGCATTCATAGATTCATAGATGTTAGGGTTGG
>NW_005849809.1:0-239 GCF_000455745.1 Alligator sinensis
GGGGAGCAGAATAGCATTGCTCCAGGGGCTAAGCAACCATGGTGCATTTCCAGAGATGGCACATAGCTCTCCTGAGCATGGTCTGTGGGCATGTAGGAATTTTGCCTAGCTCCAGCAGAGCTGTGTAGTGTACTTATGTGCATAACTGGTCATCTGCAAGTTTGTGTTCCCCAGAGTCAGTGTCACTAGGTGCCCTGGGATTGTGTCCCGCAGGACTAGGAGGTGCCCCCAGTTGTGGA
>NW_005849810.1:0-239 GCF_000455745.1 Alligator sinensis
TGTCATCAAAATTCAGGCTGTGGAAATTCCCTTCAAAGATGTGGCTGGGGGGAATCAAATGATTTATAGGCAATTGGTTTACAGTGAACAACTTGTCCTGCCCTCCAGGCCTGAAACCAGAGTAGCATCTACATGCTGTGATAGCTTTCTAAGAAAATTAAGGTGAGTAATGGTTGAAACCTGTCTTGAGACCACTGTCTCGGGAATCGTAGCTGCCAAAGCTCTTCAGAATCTCAAGC
>NW_005849811.1:0-239 GCF_000455745.1 Alligator sinensis
CAATCTCACTAGATATAGTGAAAGACACAAAGAGGAAGAATTACTTCCTATTTCAGCATTTGAAAGCATGTCACATTAATGAGTATATGTTTGCAGATTCATAACACTGCATTCTCTAATTTTACACTGGTGTAACTCTGTTGGAATCTGTGGATTTATGTTTGTATACACAGGATTAGTACAAAGCTCTCAGTGGCTCTGAACTCAGCCAAATGTTCAAACCCTTGATACTGTTCCAG
>NW_005849812.1:0-239 GCF_000455745.1 Alligator sinensis
AGGTCTCGGCCAGCCCCAGGCTGCATGGAGCACTCTCCTCACAGCCCAGAACTGGCTCGGACCTACCCCAGAAAGGGACAGTTCCTGGCCAGCCCAGGGCTGCATAGGGATGCCCTGCTGGGTACAGGGCTTGTCTCCATGTGTACAGGGTGAGAGTTGTGCAGCAGCAGCTGTCTCCCAGCCCCATCCACACCAGCACCCCTCCCAATGGGTATGGGACCGGGAGACAGCTGCCACTG
>NW_005849813.1:0-239 GCF_000455745.1 Alligator sinensis
TCTGGGCAGCCAATCACCACCTGCCCTCTAGGCAGCACATGCTCAGTTGCCGAAAAGCATTACAGACAGACAGACACAGAGAGGCAGACTAAGCCTTTTATTATACTGGAATGGGGTGCAAGTCCAAGGCTTACCTCTGCTGCTTAGGAAGACCAAATGAAACAAACATCATGACTGCATATGCCTTCATCTCTCCCTGTCAATCTTTGTCTGCATCTCATGAATTAAAAAAAAAAAAA
>NW_005849814.1:0-239 GCF_000455745.1 Alligator sinensis
TAGGTTGTTGCCTACCTTCTGTCTGATGTCAGACTAACATGGTTTACTGCTTCTCGGTAGTTTCTATGTAACTCCATGGTAATTGTCTACTATGGGTCTCCCTTTTACCTGGCTCAGAGAGGATGGGAGTCTGAGACAGCACCCCAACCTCAAAGCCTATTCTTTAACCTCAAGATCTAGAAATTCATGCTCATGTAGTCATAACTTCATAGATGGTTTAGGCATCTAAAGACTGAGTT
>NW_005849815.1:0-238 GCF_000455745.1 Alligator sinensis
CCTCACAAGTCTGGCTTGCCAGGATCCCTGGGCATTGGCATTAGGGGTACCACAGGCATCACACCTCCCATCACCCTGAATCACCAAAGCACTTTGCAAAGCCACCCAAAGGGGCCACCCACTGACAAGACTTTTGGTGCTGTTTTTTGCACATTATTATTGTGCTCTTTTTGGACAGGGCTTTGATGCTCTTTTCCAGTCTGGTGCCAGAATGTCTGGAGTTTTGTTTATACCAAAA
>NW_005849816.1:0-238 GCF_000455745.1 Alligator sinensis
TCCTGTCCTCTGTATCCACATCCTCCTTCCAACAACCCTTTTTGTTGTTGGAGGAGGTTTTCAACTATCTCTCTGTTGGAAGAGCTGTTTGTCAATGACCTGTATCTGCATATCAAAGGACACCAGTCTGTAAAATATAAGCCCTCATGACTGGAAATGCAAAGCTCTCAAGTGTGGCCAGCCTGAATGAAAGCTCAGCGGGGACATGTTCTCCTGTGGGCTGGTGATGCAGTTAGTG
>NW_005849817.1:0-238 GCF_000455745.1 Alligator sinensis
TTTTCATTCACTTAATTTTTTTTCTGTATGGAAGCAGCAAACAATCAAGTCCTTGCTGATCTTGAGCTTGTGTTTTCTGGCAAGGCGCAGGTAAGCAATACTTACATCCCCAAAATAATCAATACGCTGAAAGCAAAGATCTGTCAGCATTCCTGGACCTTTTAAGCTCTCTAAATGGCCTGAAATCTTTGTCTTGCTTTCAGGTCTGTGGTTCTGAGGTCACAAGAATGAAAAAAAA
>NW_005849818.1:0-238 GCF_000455745.1 Alligator sinensis
GATCAACAGACAGACAGACAGATGGGGTTAGCCACTTCACTAGGAGCAGGACTGCTTTGTGCAGAGTGTTTCCCAACCCCGGGAGTCTCTGATCCATCTAGCCGGGCGAGGAACTTGGCCTAGGCCTGTGGCATGGGTGGCAGAAGAGGCCCCGAGTGTGGCACATGGCAGACCAGGGAGAGGACAGGCAGCACAGAGGCAGACAGAGCAGGGAACAGAAAGCAGAGCATCAGATCAG
>NW_005849819.1:0-238 GCF_000455745.1 Alligator sinensis
GCTACCAGAATCTTTTGAGGGAAATGTTTTACCCCATGAAAATCATGAACAACCTGGTGCTGAAATGTTGCTTTCCTACTGGGTCTGAATTTCTGCCCTGACCTTAACTAGAGATTTTCCTTGGAGCTAGTTATCATTATTATTTTTTTAGGTTGTTATTCTAAAAGCTCCCCCCACCACGAGACAAAAAGTGCTTTTTATTCATTCACACCTATCTAAACTGTTTGGGAGTTTTTTT
>NW_005849820.1:0-238 GCF_000455745.1 Alligator sinensis
TTCCCTGGCACAGCTGCTGCTGGATCGCTGCACCCAGGTGTGGGCTTCCCGCAGCCTTGCACCACTGTAGGTTGGAGCAGCCTCAGAGAAGGGAAAGAAAGAATGGCGTAGGGAGACTGAGGCTCATAGCTAGAGACTGCAAGAGCTCGGTTTGACCGAGAGAGGATGGAGGGATGATGGGATCCTCTCCCACAGGAGCACAATTGGGATGATGAGCTTGTTCCTCCAGGTGACACAA
>NW_005849821.1:0-238 GCF_000455745.1 Alligator sinensis
GGAAGCAAAAAGTTGCAGACACAAATAAGCAAGAGAATTGGAAGATTCTGCATTGTCTACTTCAGCTCTTTCCTTTTTACCTGCAGTGATGCACCTGCCAGGACAACGTAGGGCAATGCCTATCCCTGCTTTAAGGTCCGGTAGCTGAAAGTTCTAACGTTATATTTGTTTTCTGCAGGGGAGATGGTAGAAACCTGTTTAACATGAACAAATAGCTACTCCACAATGGAACAGACTA
>NW_005849822.1:0-238 GCF_000455745.1 Alligator sinensis
CCGTGTCTGGGTCCAGAGTCACGTCCACTGGAGAGAGAGTCACGGGTCAAGGTTGGGGCAGGCAGGTCCCCAAAATTACAGAGGATTCACCGCATCCCAGGAATCGTGGGTCAGTCCCTGCTGGGAAACCACCATCGCCCCAAGGGGAAATGGGGAGAACAGGAAGTGGCCCCAGGGGCAGAGAGGGATGTTCCCTCCAGACCTCTTCATCCCTGGGGCAGAGTGGGGGCTAGAGGGC
>NW_005849823.1:0-238 GCF_000455745.1 Alligator sinensis
GGCCCAGGGCAAAGCAGCCTGTGCAGGGCCCTGCCCCTGAACACCCTGGACGCGAGGAAGCTGGTGGTGGATTCAGCGGCAGAGGGAGGGGTGCCAAGCGGCTGGACACAAAGCCGGCGGCAATGCTGTGTTGTCACAGCCCCTCTACCTGGCTCCGCACGGCCCCCTGACCCGGGCAGTCACCCTGATTTGCGCCCCTCCCTCCAAAGATGGCCCTACTCACATATTTCTTTCTAGA
>NW_005849824.1:0-238 GCF_000455745.1 Alligator sinensis
ACAGGACCGAGGCCACGCGGCGCTGCGGTGGCAGCCGGACTAACACGAGCCCCGGTCACCCGCGGGAAAGGCACCCGCGCGGCGCGGACACGAGCAGCTGAGACAGGTTTCCAGGGGCAGGGAAGGCCCCCAGGGGTGCGGACCCAGCGCCCTGCTCCTGCCCCTGCCCCTGCCTCGCCGCCGCCCGGAGCAGGGAGACAAGCAGGAGCCGGGCCGGGCCGCACGGACTCACCCGGAG
>NW_005849825.1:0-238 GCF_000455745.1 Alligator sinensis
AATCAGAGCTATGGCAAATGAATGGTTCCTGTCCCGGGGGTTTTGGGGAATTCTAAAAGAAGAAAAAACTTTAAAAAGATTAAATTCATTAGATACTTTTGGCATCCTGTTCTAACGGATGGATTGTCCTAAAATCACAGTGTTCGTTTAACATTTTTCCATATAAGAATAGTGAATAGATCTCTGTGCTTTAAGCCAATGTACACCCTTTTTTTTCAATTGGAGGATTCGTACACTT
>NW_005849826.1:0-238 GCF_000455745.1 Alligator sinensis
AAGGTAAAACCTGGACAGAGACATTCCAATAAGCCACAAGGAAGACCCTCAAAACTTGGCTTTTATTTAGCCATTTCCTCTGCTAAACTGAAGAACCCAACAGTTTTGAATGCATTTATTCCCACAATATGTTGAAACAAACAGGCTAGTGAAGAGACATACTCAATCAAATTAGCTAGGACTTGTTTCTCAATCTATTGAGATGTATCAGTAAATGTACAAGGTACGTGACAGATGG
>NW_005849827.1:0-238 GCF_000455745.1 Alligator sinensis
CAGTAATTTTTGGTTACTGTGCAGTAATTTAGGTTACTCTGCACTAAATGTGCATGTGTAGATGTACACTCTCCTGCTTATAATTACATCAGGAAAGACTTTTTGTCTCACGATCATTCACCTTTGGGGCCCACATTCTCCAACATCCCAGGCATGCCCATGCTATGGATGCAGCACTGAAATGAAGGGGCATCTTCCTCCGTGCCTTGAAAGAGAGCTTCTTTCCTGCGTGAGGGTG
>NW_005849828.1:0-238 GCF_000455745.1 Alligator sinensis
TCTATGAATCTATGAATCTATGAACTGTTTCCATTTGAAAATAGATCTAGGAATAGTTTTCTGCTTCACTGGGATGCTAACGAATCTTATTTCATTAATAATTATAAAATGCAATTACTTCTGTGATTGTGTCAGCTGGCTTTACATCTATGCTGGGTCTTAAGAAAGGCTGCTTGAAAATTTCCCATGGAAACCTAACATTTTCACAAAAACATTGTTTTCTGGAGAAAACTTGAAA
>NW_005849829.1:0-238 GCF_000455745.1 Alligator sinensis
AGCTTTTTTTTGAAACTTGAAACTTTACTGGAAAATGCTGTTTTTAATGATTTTTTTATTTGTGCAGAAGTCCCACATTTCAATATAACACATTTCTTGGGCCACAAAATACATTGCATGTCAGTCCAGAGAGGAGTTAGTGTAGATAGATAGGTCTTTTAGAGAAAAGCTGAAATTTTTCAGAGCTACCTAAGGGATTTTGTCATGCAACTCCCCTTAGTTTAATAAAAAAATCCAT
>NW_005849830.1:0-238 GCF_000455745.1 Alligator sinensis
ATGGCTTCCCTCTGGGCAGGTCTTTCCATCACGTGCTGCCACTGGTGAGAATGCATGCAAAAGACCTTTACTTTTGGTGGGGTGCCAATGTGCAGGTTTTGAAAGCTCTCTATGAAGGCGTCGTCTACCTGCAAAAACATCTGTCCGAGGGGAGCGGGGACGCCAGGAAACCCCCACGGCGGCAAAGTGTTCCGCTTACCTCCCTTAAGGGCCGGAGGAGCCGAAGGAAGTCCACGCG
>NW_005849831.1:0-238 GCF_000455745.1 Alligator sinensis
TTTTTTTTTAACTTTGGGGCCTGATAATTTACATGCAGAAGTTGAGGACACCCACCCACTTACTGTCTTGGAGGACTTCCACATCCAGGCGGAAGTCGGCTCTTCAGGTCTGCAATAAGACTGAATGGCATCTGTGTCAACTGTGGTGCATTTTCATACAGTATGGGGGACAACTGATGAAGTGGGGCACATGTTCGACCTAACATTTTACACAAGTCTAGGTACAGAAGCTTATTGC
>NW_005849832.1:0-238 GCF_000455745.1 Alligator sinensis
ACGACTGGTGCCTCCTGAGCCGGGGGAGCACTTGCCCCACCAGCGGCCAGTCAGCAACCGGGGGGAGTCCCCCCACGGCTGATTGTGTCAATGCAGAAGTGCCAATAGCATGCCTGGAAGGGCCAGGGGTGCTTCTCCTGGTTCCCCCACTACTCGACCAGCACTTTCAGAGGGGGCACCAGTGCTTCCACCTGCCCCCCCCACACACACCTGTTGCCTAAGCAGGGAACACTGGCTG
>NW_005849833.1:0-238 GCF_000455745.1 Alligator sinensis
GCACGAGTTCAGTCTGTGCCTGTGCACCGTGACCCCCAGGGTGACACATCGTGGCTCTCTTGCTCACTCTTCCAGTCTCTAGTTCTGGTGGTTTCTAGGCTTTGTCAGCCCTTGGCCATTTGGGGCCACTTTTGGTTCCAATTAAACCCCCGTGAAAGGTGTTCTATATACTCCTATTAGGCTAGAACCCCCCTGTTTCCGATTTGGTGTGGTAACTGGGTGATATGATGATTTGGAA
>NW_005849834.1:0-238 GCF_000455745.1 Alligator sinensis
AACTGAACCCCTGGATGATATTTAAAATGCTGAACTGCCTTTCAGGCAAACTGTAAGACTAACCCTAACTGCTCATGATCAGTCCCTCTTTGGGATATATCCTAAACAAATTTAAACTCTAATAGCTGCTTATACTTCACTTGTAGTTTCAGCTTTAGAGAATTATGTGCTAAGCCTTGTCTAGTGGTTGCCAGGGATGGCTTCAGCTGGACTGGTGATCAAAATGAACTATGTTCAG
>NW_005849835.1:0-238 GCF_000455745.1 Alligator sinensis
AACATGCTTAATGGGACATATCCTGCTGTCAGTTATACTGGTGTAAATTCAGAGTAACTCCATTGATGCTGGTAGATCAAATGTAAATATACACAAGTGTAACCTAAAGCAGAACTTCCTTCGTTCAAATGGAACTGGAATTGGGTTAACATACTATGAGGATGGGGTGCTGGAAGAAATATCCCCAAACTTATTGGAGCTTGAGGCCTATTTCTTATGGTGATGATACTCCAAAGAC
>NW_005849836.1:0-238 GCF_000455745.1 Alligator sinensis
ATGATCAATCAAAAGTATGTGAATACCCACTTACAGTTCAAAGGGGTCCGTGCCTCCATTGGACATTTTCAAGGGGGTCTACACCTCCGTCCAAAATCTTTAAGGGCTTGGCAAATGAAAAATGGTTGAAAACCACTGATTTAGACATAGTGATATCTATGTTGTACTATGGGGATTTCCCAGGCTTTGGGGCTTTGCTGATTGCCCCCTTCTGCCCTCTCTGCTCCGTGTGTCAGGG
>NW_005849837.1:0-237 GCF_000455745.1 Alligator sinensis
CCTTCAGCCTACTCTTCTCAAGGCTAAATAATCCCAGTTCTTGTGTCTTCCTTTTTTCTATCTTAAAATATCAGGTGACGGAGAATGCAACATATCTAATAGCAGGTTTTCCAGTTGTGGTTTACCATTACTGGTATATCTGCACTTCAGTTGTGAATGTCTGATTTAGTCTTCCACGCAGTGGATTTTATTTTGCCTTTGTCTGTGACATCAAAGGACCTTCAATTACCAAAAAAA
>NW_005849838.1:0-237 GCF_000455745.1 Alligator sinensis
CACATAGTGCAGTGAATGGGTTAGATTCACTGTAGAGGGAAGAGAATTGTAATTTCTATGACATAGGATAGTTCTTACTGTCAATTTTTCTACAACATCCAAATAATACAACTTCACAGGTAAGAAATGTAGACTAACATAATTACAGCTGTTAATATAAAGATATCTACAGGGTGAGCTACAGGATGCAAATGTGGAAGTAGTTGATGTGGACCACCATATCTCTGAAGTAACATA
>NW_005849839.1:0-237 GCF_000455745.1 Alligator sinensis
TTTTTTCCCAGAGAAAACCAGGATCCCTGGTAATTACCACTTCGAAAAGCCCCACCAGTTACATACACATGCAGCAAAGGCTAATTAGGTAGGCTGGGATGCATTACTGCAGTTTGCATTACATTTAAAACGTATACAATAAGGTTCAATTAGGGTGACTTCCACCATTTTTAAAAGGTTCTAAACTTGCCCACATGTATTAAGTGAAGGCTTTAGAACACTTTAAATGCAAAGATC
>NW_005849840.1:0-237 GCF_000455745.1 Alligator sinensis
GGATAAATGCCTTCTAAAATAATGATATTAAAACATCACTCAAAACTGTACACTACCAGTCAATTCATTCCTCGAAGATTTTTGAGAGAAGTAGAACAAGTCTCCAGGGCTTTCTATTTCTGGGTAAGGGTATATACCATCTTACTTGAAACTCAGAGATGAGATTATGCTCTGCTTGTAGCTTAACAGATAAAACTTCCTTCAGGAAGAAGCTACCATTTCCTTCAAAATTTGCAA
>NW_005849841.1:0-237 GCF_000455745.1 Alligator sinensis
GGACACTGTCCTGTCTGCCTTACACAGACACGTCTCATCATTAACTAGTATACCGCATGCTGGTTATAGTCCGTGCTGTGGGAGAGAGGAGGGAGGGTCTCTGCTTGAGCAGCGAGCAATGGGGGTGGGGGGGAGGAGCAGGGGGAAGCCAGGCAGACAATGCTATACCTGCAAGTCTCTGCCAGAACTCCAGTGAGGGAACAGAAGGGAGGGGCCAGCCCAGCTCTCTGGAACAGA
>NW_005849842.1:0-237 GCF_000455745.1 Alligator sinensis
TCTTTGCAAGCTTTTGGGTACAAACGCTCTTCTTCAGGCAGAGGGAAGCAGGCACTTCTGACAAAAATGCTTGTTGCCTCAAAAATCCAGCTTTTTGTCTTTTTGGCAAGGGGAAGCTCGCCAAGCCCTAGTAACGATTTGGCTTACTACAGCATAGACAGCCTTCAGCTCCGCACACCCTGTTACAGAAAGTTACGCACAACATGATCATATGTCCTGATAACTCTTTTTTTTTTT
>NW_005849843.1:0-237 GCF_000455745.1 Alligator sinensis
AGTCATTAATGGCTCAATATCTATTTGGGAGGATATATCAAATGGAGTTCCCCACAGGTCTTGTTGCAAAAAAAGCCAACAGTATACTAGGTGGTATTAACAAACGTGTCACTTGAAAATCCAAGAGAATGATTTTTCACTCTCTTCAGCACTAGTGAGGTCTTACCTGGAGTAGTGTCCAGTTTTGGGCCCTGCACATCAATAAGGATTCATAGATTTATAGATGCTAGGGTTGGA
>NW_005849844.1:0-237 GCF_000455745.1 Alligator sinensis
CTCACTAAGATGGCAAAAGCTGTTGCTGCTCCCAACAGAAAGGTGCATTTGTTCTAAGCTAGAACTTGCTCCTATTGGAGATGAAACTTTTCCAATCTGCTATTTTTCCTCCATTTTATCCAGGGATTATTAAATGGAAGACGTGATTGTGCAGCTTATGGCAAACTACTGGAGTGGTGACTGGGTAAAGCCTGACCTATGACATAGCGGTTAGAGCACTGCACAGTGAAGCCAGAG
>NW_005849845.1:0-237 GCF_000455745.1 Alligator sinensis
CTCCTGGAAAGGAATCAATGTGGCCACCTTAGGGCCTGGAGGGGAACATTAAAAGCCCTGTTATGGCCATGTCAAGCTTGAGCTGCTGACTATGCTATTGAGACAGATCAAGGTTCTGGTTGGGCCAGAAGGAGAAACAGGTGTGCAGTAGAGGCAGACATGGCAGTCAGCCAGGTGAGGATGGAAACTGAACTTCTGTTTGCAGAGGAAATTGCCCAGAGAGGAGGAGGGGAGGGG
>NW_005849846.1:0-237 GCF_000455745.1 Alligator sinensis
AAACTGCCTTAGTGGTCATGGTGTTTCTCCTAGATAAATTACAGCCCACATCAATAAAATTTATGATTGCACCCATTAAATGCAGTCCTCCCACCCTAGTGCTGACTCTTTAAAGTCATTGTGAGCCACTATATTGTATACTGTTGGCTTCCTCTTCACTTCCACAGCTGAGTTGTACCTTTCTTCCTCATTTCCAATCATTCATATTTCTTCACCAGCCTTAAATACCTGGCAAAC
>NW_005849847.1:0-237 GCF_000455745.1 Alligator sinensis
CTCCCTCAGTTTGGATGGCCTGTGAAGGCACCGCCAGGATACCACCTGTGATACTTTGCCCCTAATGACCTCACTAGTACAAGATACTCCAGGCCTTTGTTCTTAGTGACAAGGAGCACAGCCAAGTTTGTTATCCACAAATAGATACTAGCATCCATGACTAACCCATACGTGGCACATGCTGGAGTTCCCTAGGGCCATCCCTGGCATTTCCCAACGTGCACCTTACACCCCTGC
>NW_005849848.1:0-237 GCF_000455745.1 Alligator sinensis
TCTATGAATCTATGAATCTATGAACACATCTGTCCTCAGCTCTGACTCCACTGAAGCATGTTGTCCTTCCCCAACTCCCCAGGAGCCCCAACACATGGGCCCAAGCACGCGCTTCTGGTCCCAAGTACCCCCAGGTGAGCGTGGTCCAGACCCAGGCAAGCTAAACTCTGCTGAACTCATGTCTAGGACAGAGGGGACAGACAGCAGAAAGGTGAAGATGTCCCCAGACACAAGTCC
>NW_005849849.1:0-237 GCF_000455745.1 Alligator sinensis
GTTTTAAATCAGAATTTGCGATTTTTAAACACAGAAAACTAGGATCTGTGGCTATCTATAAATGTGAGTTGTGATCCATCAGATAGTACAGGGGTTGTCAAACAGGGGTACGTGTACTCCTGGGGGTATTTGGGAAGGTCCTAGGGTGCAGCGGCGTGGAGAAGCGGGGCCGCTAGGACTGCACTGCTTCCACTGCTGTGCACAGCTGGTACTTCCAGCCCCCCTCTGTCATTAACC
>NW_005849850.1:0-237 GCF_000455745.1 Alligator sinensis
GGCTGTGAAAGGGTTAAAACGGTAGCTTGGATGCTAAACAGTGCCAGCTGCCCTTCCTCCATAGCCAGGAGACGCAGAGCCCCCAGCAGCTATTGCAACCTCCCCATGCTTTCATTCTAGCACGCAAGTCAGCCTCCCTGCTTAAGGTGCGTGTCCAATTTTGGAGGGCTGATTTTTGGGGGAGAGCCACGTGCAGTACCACCAGTAAATAGAGTAAGATAGCTTTGTAGTAACTAG
>NW_005849851.1:0-237 GCF_000455745.1 Alligator sinensis
CCCTTCTCCAAGTTCTGCATAGAAATTACCCCGTATGTCCAGGTGCTGTAAGGAAACAAAGTCCCTGAACCAAGTAGGTGACAAGCGAGTCAAGTTATTACTGGATAAATCCAAATGCTCCAGTTTTCCAAGGGAGTGAAATGAATCCTCGTCTATTGTCCAAATTTGATTTGATTGCAGCAACAGCACACGGAGGTTCACGCCTGACCTCAGGTCATTTTCACTGATATGTTCTAT
>NW_005849852.1:0-237 GCF_000455745.1 Alligator sinensis
CCCCATGGGGCTGAGTTGGGGCCTGGCCATGTCCCCTTCTCTCTCGAGAGGGTGGGTCAAGCTTTTTTCCCCTATGGAACTGCATTGGGACTGGCCTGCCCGCTCTGCCCTCCTCCCACCCTGTGGTCAGAAGGTGCCTGCTCAGGTGTTGGCTCAAGACCACCAGCTGGATCTGGCCCACTTTAATTACATACTGTGCAAAAAATAACTTCCTTTTATTAGTTTTAAATTTACTAC
>NW_005849853.1:0-237 GCF_000455745.1 Alligator sinensis
TTTTTTTTAATTAAATTGCATTTTGTTTTAAAGATGAGGAGCCCATCATAACTGCTTTAATTATGTCCTTCAGTACCTTAATTCTACTTGTCTTCTACACTCAAACTGCTACTGAAGCCGTGGTGTGGGAGCTCAGAACCACACACAGGTAGATGTCTTGGAGGCGACAGTTAGGCCTATTTATGACTGACAAGAGGAGTGCTGAGTTAGGTCACTACGGGGCAGAACTGTTGACTG
>NW_005849854.1:0-237 GCF_000455745.1 Alligator sinensis
CCCTGCCATTAATGACAAGACTCCCAGACTGGTATGGACGGTGAGAGTTTTTGCCTTCCTCTGTAGCAGGGGAGCATGGCTCTTTTCATTGCATTTCTCAAGCGCATTTTAACAACTCTAACAGGAGACTGACCACCATTGTCCCCATACTTTACCTGTGACATATTAGGGTGCTATGCCTTGTAGCTGTGCTACAGGGTTGACTATGTAGTTTTAGTAATAAGTTAGACAAGGATT
>NW_005849855.1:0-237 GCF_000455745.1 Alligator sinensis
TCATTCGTGCCCACATGGATGAGGAGCATAGGTTAGTGGTTGGAGGACTGAACGAACCAGGGGATCCTCTCCCCAATATCCCGAATGCGGACCCCAAGGAGGCAGCAGACCGCTTGGGCTAGGGGGTCCAGATGGCAGATGGGTCTCTCAGTGCCCCGCAGGAGGGAGTCCCCCACCCTGTGTCTCCTCCTAGGGGTGGTAGTTAGCTGACTACTCACCTCCTCCTCTGATGTCTCC
>NW_005849856.1:0-237 GCF_000455745.1 Alligator sinensis
ACCAGCCCCATGGAGCTCAGCCCAGTGGCGGTAGGCGACGGGAAAGCCAGTGGTGGTGCCGCTCGGAGCACAGCCCTGGTGAGCATAGCCCAGCAGCAGGAGGCTCCATAGCCCCATGGAGCTGAGCTTGGCAGTGGGAGGTGGAAGAGAGCCAGTAGTGGAGCTGCTTAGAGCGCAGCCCTGGCTCCGAGTACAGTCCTGGACAGTGGCCCTCCCCTGCCTCCCACCACCAGGCTT
>NW_005849857.1:0-237 GCF_000455745.1 Alligator sinensis
AATGACAAAAAAAGCCTGGATCACTAAAGATTTTACCTGTTTTAAGTTTGAAATAGTCAGGAATCAGGCCTGTCGACTTTGTTTCACATCATCACAAAAATCAGATTTCATTCATCAAGAGACGCTGGATTCACTTGAAAGAACTGTGCAGATATTAAGAGTTGGATGCATTTTAAACTTACTTTGGCTGTAATGGTAGATGTTAAAAAGCTTGGGGTTTATATTTCAAGAGCCTAG
>NW_005849858.1:0-237 GCF_000455745.1 Alligator sinensis
AAAACACATGGTTATTATGTTTGTCCAAAGACTATCAACAGGGAGGATGTTCAAACTCTCACAGACAGAATAATCTACCATCCTGGAACAACCCAGGGGATGGTCAGGTTGATATCAAAGTTGGATAGTCCGGGATGAGGCCCACTCTTTCTCTTATTGATAATGGCACTCACCCCACAAAGAGCTGTTCTCAGGCACTTAATTTGCTCTAAGTAGTCCCAGTGAAGGCAACAATAT
>NW_005849859.1:0-237 GCF_000455745.1 Alligator sinensis
GCAGTCAAACAGCTACCTGCTGATGTTGAAAATATAGAAGAAAGGCACAAAGAAAAATAAGATGCAAGAAAAAGTGGTAAAAAGCTACATAATACCAAGCCACTTGGTCTCAAGGCCCCTGTTTTCTCTGTCTTCTCAAGAAAAGCACTACCTCTGAAACACCGAGTAAACTAAAAGATATTGTGTTACTCTTATTGTGTTATTTCCTTTTATTTACACACACACACACACACACAC